>NC_056726.1:710371972-710551972 GCF_019279795.1 Protopterus annectens
TACTTTTGATCTTTTTTGGTTTTAAAGGAAGTTTTTGGTAGTTATTGGTAGTTCTGGGTAGTTAGCTGCAATTTCCTTCCCTCCCAACTGGTTATTTTAGTCAGCTGCTATCCCCTGCAGTGTTTCCCGCCCTTTTTTCCCATGGAGTTTCTTGTTTCAGTAAGTCAAAAAAAAAGTAAGAAATTTTTTTTTAGTTAATTAGTTCTTTTTGTTTAGTTATTCTTGATTAGTGTATGGTTGCTAGGTTGTGTATGTTCATATGGGTGTGTGTGTGTGTGTGTGTGTGTGTGTGTGTGTGTGTGTGTGTGTGTGTGTGTGTGTGTGTGTGTGTGTGTCCTAGTGCACATGGCTGACAAACCCTCTGGGTTTAAAAGATGCTCCTAGTGTGGTCAGTAGATGCCTTGTTCCAATTTGCATGAGGAATGCCTTTATTGCTTAGGAACGGCGCACCTGGAGGTTGAATGCAACATTTGTGCCACATTCAACCCCAGGGCCCTCATGGAGCACCATAATAAATTGCTTCTGAAGGGCATGGCTCTGGGCAGTCCTTTGCCCTTGAACTCCCCTTCCAAGCTCTCTCAGGAACCTAAAAATAGGCTCCCTCCACTGTCAGGGGGTCCTCTTCTTCCTCTTCTCACTCTAAGAAGCCAAGGCCCTCAGATTGCAGATCCCCGGATCTGAGCCAAGTCTCTTTGGCTTCGGATCCAAGATCCACCATTCTGAGAGCCTTGCATCAGACTCTCAGATCCAAGGGATCCTCGGTGGGATGTCTTCAGATCCAAGTGGACACAAGCAATTCCGTATTTGACCAGCTTGTTGGCTCCATCCGGTGTTCCATTCAAACCTTCGTATCCTACTAGATCATCATTAGGGTGTCCCTCTCCTCCGAGGGGTCGGTGCGAGTTTCTTGGGGTGGGTTTGGGCCCGGAATTTTCAGACTGTTCCCCTCCCCTGGGGGCTTCTGCACTGGACAGCTTGAGGACAATATCATCAGGGGACATTGATGCTGTGTTGAGGTCCCTGCCCCCTTCCCATCTGACCCCAGCCACAGGGGAAGGGAGAGGTGCTCCATCCAGCCCATCTGACTTTGGGTGGTAGAGATGACCTTCTCCAGCAAAGCAGTTACCAGATCCTTTTGGAATAAAGGAATTCCCATTGATGATATCATGGTGGCTGCTGCTACTAAGAAGGAGATAGCAGAACCAAGCTCCTCTGTCCATCCTCCAAACATGGAGTCCTGGGTGATAGACCGTTATGGGAAGCGGGTTTTTACCTCAGTTACTTTCGGAATGAGAGCAACCAATTATTTGGCCCATTTTACCCGGCTTCAGAGAGATTTGATTTCAAAGCTTACCACTTCCCTTACAGAGTTGCTGCCTTTGGAGATTCTTAAACTAGTCTCTCCGAAGCTAGCTACTCTCACTTCCCTGGCTAATGCATCGATGAAGTTGATCTCCAATTCAGCAGAAGCCACCTCTCGAGTGGTTGGTACTGGTTTTGCCATTTGACAGCAAGCCTCACTTCACCTTTGTGGGTTTGCAGAACCCTTCAAGGCATCCTTTATCGGGTCTATATCACAAGATCGAAGCTTTAGGTAGATGAATACCTAAAGCTCGATCACTAAATATCGAAGTCCAAAAACCGCGAACGACTGTTTCCACACAGGGAAACAATTAATTTGGCTATTATGCAGATTTTGTCCTTTTCTACAATGTGGAGTGATCTCTGAGTTGATATGTTTAGTTGGGGGGCTGTGGTGAATACAGCCTCCCACACTGGGGGGGTGTGGGGGTGAAGCCCCCCACTTGATTTGTGTTTAACACTTTTTTTTTTTTTGATTTGGACAATGGAATTGTTTCCCTGTGTGGAAACAGCCATTCGCGATTTTGGGACTTCGATATTTAGTGATTGAGTTTTAGGTATTCGACTACCTAAAGCTTATATCTTGTGATACAGACCCTTCTTTACCAATGCCCCCTTTGATGGTTCCACTTTGGTCCATCTGTTAAGGAAACCTTAACCCATAGTGAGCAGATCTGACCTTGGTGCTGCAGTCCCTGGCACAAAAACATATTGAACCAGTTGTCTGTTATGAAATTAAATTTCTGTTCTGGAAGATGGAATGTTTAGTAGTCATTATGTCTGCCAAAAGGGTTCCAGAACTTGGCCCTATGCATTAAACCACCGTTTGTGATCTTTCATAAGGCTAGAGTGTGCCTTAGAACAAATCCTTCCTTTCTCCCTAATGTGGCCTCTGAAACTAATCTCAACCAGTCTATCCAGCTACCAGTATATTCTTTCCTCATTACTTTAGTAAAGGAGAGTATCTCTTGCATTGTCTTGACATCCACAGGCAATTATGTTTTTATTTAAAAAGGATTTTTTAGGAAGTCAGATCAACTCTTTGCGGCCTTCCCTCAGAATAGAAAAGGTCAGACAGTTTCCAAAGTAACCATTCCTAGGAGGATCGCTGGTTGTATTTCTTATGTTTATGAGAGTAGACAATTGTAATTATCCAGACCGGTGAAGCCCCACTCCACCAGGTCCTTTGCAACATCATGTGCATTTTTGGCTAGACTTTCCCTGGATGAGATCTGTGTTGCTGTGACTTGGTCTAATCCTCACACTTTCATTTTGTAGTACAAATTGAACTTAATATCCAGGATCAGGGCTTTCTTTGGTTCCTCTGTGCTCCAGCATATCCTTCCTTTAGGCCACCCAGGGTACATAGAAGTTGGGGACTCTGACGCATCTGTAATGAATAATGACAGGGATAGCATCAGATAAAGAGTTATGTCCTTATCATAACTTGGCATCTGTGTTATCCAGTGTCATTATTCATCACATTCCTGTCCTCCTTCCCCTTCCTTCTTGGGGGATTTGTTGGAATATTTTTGTCTTCTTGCAATTCCTATGCATTTCCATTGCCTTAGCAAACTTGATCTGAGGAGTAGAGGATAGCAGGGAATTGTGGGAAGGGGAGGATCTTGAACTCTGGATCTGTCTGAGAGTTGCTGACTCAGATCCAAGGTTGAATCCAAGGCCCATCTGTGATGAATAATGACACGGATAGCACAGATGCCAAGTTATGGTAAGTATATGACTCTTTATTATCTACATCAATCCATTTGCCCTAAGGGAAATGATTTTAGTACTTACATGACTGTTTTTTCTTCCAATGAATGGTATGACTATAACCTACGATTTCTATTTGTACATATTTATACCAGTTTGGCATTGTTTTTATGTCCTTACCATGTGTATTTCTTTGTGGAAGTATGTCAGTGAATCAACAACAGTTTAAGGAATTGCTGATCTAGCAAACAAAAATGACCAAAACAAATTTTGCTGATACTGGAGTTTTATTTTTTTCTCCACTGTTAAGCGACCTTGGAGTAGGTGTATGAGTTTTGGGGAGTGTGAAGAATCCCCCTCACAGTCACACACATAGGGGTCCAAGGGGGCTTGGCCTGCTTCAAAAATAAGCACTAAGGCTGACAGAAAGTGACAGTTAAAAGGTATGCTTTTAGATAACAGTGTCAGTCTTTTTATGAAAAGGGTCGCTTTTATTTCCTCTTCTTTATAACCAAAATGTGTAAGTCTGTTAGCCATTTCCATTTTTCTTGTTATGGTTATAATAGTGCTGTCACTAGTCTCAGACATTTGTAGCATCATAATTTGAAAGTAATCTGCCCATAGGATTGGAATTGATACTGAAGTTCACTGAATTTATGGATACAAAATTAGTTGTTTCTTAATGAAGAGTGTACAGATAGCATTTTTATGATGTTGTCATAAAACGTCTCTATGCATGTATTTAGATTAAACTATGAGTTATGTGCTCTGTGGTATTCCTTTTTAACACTGACATTGTCTTTAATAGTCCCACTGATGTTTTCCACAGTTTTAAATTTGCCTAGATTTAGTTTCCTAGAATTATTCTGAGTGATATGGTACCCTCAGTGGTACCTTCATCTCTATCCTTATAGTGAGTTAATGCAGTCATGTGAGATATTTACCATAACAGGATCTTTCAGGCTGCATTGTCTAGTACATTTCCTTCCTGTTGCCCTTTAGGTGATGTGGAACTTCACTGGACCACTTGCAGGATCCTATTTTGAAGTGGGCCTCAGATCTGCATAGCATAAGGATGTTTTATGAAAACGTAAAAATACCACCTGTACAGTCTTCATTAATAAACTTAAGTTTTTCTTGCATCCATTAATAACTTTCCTTCTGTTTTTTAATGCATTTGTACTTATTGTTTCTGCAAAACCTGCCTTTTGTATTGTACTTGTATCCTGAATGTACAGGATAGTTATCGTTTTTGTAAGTGCTTGCTTTTGTATTAAACTTGCATCTTGAATGTGTTGAATATCTGATTGCTGTTTTTACTGCACATATCTTGTTTCTATCTTCATGGCCCAGGTCGTAGCTAAAAAGAAATAGTAGGACAAGTGGGATAAATGTCTGTTCGCTGTATTGAGAACAGTAAGTAAATACAGAGAGGAAAATTAAAGCATTTCTTATGAAGAGATGGAGGGATGATAAATGCACTGATTTTTAGGACTAGTATGGATAGCGGGTATGTAAGGATTATACAGACCCCAACATTCTGTTCTGTGCAAGGGAAGTATCTCATAACTGTACTCTTATTGTGGATGTCTTCTCTAAGTAGCAATCCTAGAGGACTTTCCTTGATAGGTCAAATGGCTGGATTTGTCCTCTTTGTCAGTTGAAATCTGTTTTAAGGCATCCTCCTGCTGTGGATCAGATGTGCACCTATGACAATTCATGCTCTAAAGTCATGAAGCAGCCACACACGCATACTTCTTTTCTTTCTACTCACCAGATCTTTTTTTATGATCATCAAGTTTGGATTTCAAGCTTCTTATTGTGTATAAACCTTCTTGAATTTCCATGGCTTCTTGACATACTTTTTGGTTGATGAAGGAGACGGATTTTGCAAGATTGCAGAAAGTTGCAGTTAATTTTCTACCTCTTCAAATGGATGTCCCATACTATAAAATAATTAACTTCTATCCCAATGCCTTACTATGCCTGATTTCTAAGCTATTGGAAAGCTACATTTATACCTAGTTTTTCCAACATTAAAACATTACAATAAATTATTTTCCAGGTCACAGCATGGGTTAAGTCCAGACCTCCTGCCAGTAACACAGTATTTGTATTGGTGAAAAGTCTTTATAGTGTTCTCTAACTTAGCTGAGTCATTTAACACTACCACTAACTAGATGCATTTGGTATGTCTCAGTAAAAACACCATGTTTCATAGACATTTAGCATCAATAAATAGTATAAAATCATTCCCTGTTATAGGGATATGTGTGTGTGTGTGTGTGTGTGTGTGTGTGTGTGTGTGTGTGTGTGTGTGTGTGTGTGTGTGTGTGTGTGTGTGTATCTATCTATCTATCTATATATATATATATCTATATATATATATATATATATATATATTTTTTTTTTTTTTTTGTAACATTTTTAAGAAGATGTGTATTCTGCATATCCTAGATGCATTGAGAACTGCATGTATGTATTTATTTATTCATTTATTTATTCATTTACACATTATTTAAGGTTTATGATTTATGTATAACAGTTTGGCACAATTACAAATGTTTAGAATTTTTTAAAAATACATATATATATATATATATATATATATATATATATATATATATATATATATATATCTTAGAGAACTTCAATTTATTATGGGATATGAGGGGTTAATTTTCTTGAGATGATGTCTGTAGTTTCATCCAATTAGAAAGTAGAGTGTACTATTTAAATTTTTGATTGATTTTATTCATTTGTCTGATGAAGTTTACATTTGTTAAACTAAAGCGCTCACATGTTTATTTTATTATTTTTACAAATAAATCATCAAGTTCTTTTATTTTGCAACTTTTTTGTGCCTTCTTGCCTTTTGGTTTGGTGAGGTATTGTCACTGTTTACTTGTTTTTCTTTAGTTGGTCTTCATTTCTTCAGATGTTCCATAGTGTATTTAGTCATTTTAAGTGACCTGAATGGAAGGTCACGGTTATATGGCAACATGTCTCCCCAACAATAGTTTGTATAGGTATCCCACAGAGCTCTTTGCCTGCCATTTACTATCCTAAGCCTTTATAAATGATATGTGGAAAGAATGTGCTATATTCTGATAAATGCAATCCACTAATGGTTCAGTCTTATTACAACCTGCTTATTATTGAGCTGCAGCCAAAATAGAGCTGCAAATAAGTTCTAATGCATAGTTACATGTATAAGATATTTTGGTCTGCACCAAAGTGGATTAAAGATCTCATTTAATGGTGCTAACGTGTAATCAGGATCATCTGATACAGACAACTATTTGCATTACATTATTTATTATGGGCAGCGCAGTGGTGAGCAGGCAATATTGTTGCCTCACAGCAAGAGGGTCTCTTGTTCGATTCTCAGCTGGGGTGCCTTCTGTGCAGAGTCTGCATGTTCTCCCTGTGTCTGCATGGCTTTCCTCCTGGTACTCCGGTTTCCTCCCACATTTTAAAGACATGCGTCTTGAATGTTTCTCTATGGGCCTCCGCTGAAAATAAGATCTGTCCTACTCGGACTTTCCCAGTCAGCAAATGTTAAATAAACTTGCCCATTATCATTGTTGAAGCAGTGAAAATCCTAGGGATGTTGATTGATAAGGACCTCAAATGTGATCTATTCATTAAAGATACATTTGGAAGGACTAATCTGAATCTAGGCATGCCAACTACAGCAAAAGCCTTCATGGCTGAGCATACTTGCATAACATCTGTAAGACAGTCTTGTAAGCTTTCAATATGCTTCCCACCTTTCTGTATTCAAATTTGCATGACTTAACTAGTAAGAACCTCAAATAAATGTTAAACAATACCCGTTTTCCAGCTGGAATGTCCCTATGTGCTTAATAACATAAAACTCTGCATGCAGTCTATTAGCGTGAGCTCTAGCACCATTCAAATCAGCTTTATCTCTGAATAGGTCATAAAATAATTATGTTCTGTAAGTGCGTGGCACTCAGAAAACTTCAGAAATGGTATAACCCCTGTTGCAGTCTCAGATCTGCCAATGTATCCTTGGTATACTTGCCCAATTCTCACAACTGGCATAGTATCTAATCTACTTTGACCTGTGTTGCAAAGCTGTAAAATGAGCTCATTTTATTAAATAGGCAACATTATTCCAAGAAGTCTTTTCAGCAGGCATTCAAACTGCAGCTTTCTGAACTTGATCTTGTCACTGTGGTATTACATGATATACTCGGTGTCATTAGTTCTTTCCTTAAACTCATGGCCTTACCTCACTCCTGTCTTCAGTGCCTAGCTTCCTCTCTCCTATTTGATGCTCTTTTCTTCTTTCGCATGCCACCTTTACCTTGACCTGTAACTCACTTAACCTTTGACATCATGCTGTCTCTGTATTCTCTCTATCCCATCTTCTAGTTATCTCTTACCAGCTCCACCTAATGTTCGTTCTCTTTACTTCTACTATACCCTTTCCTCTTCTAACCTTTTTGTGCTTTCATTGCCTCTTGTTTTCACATTTTGCAGTACAAATATCTTATCTCTTCTGACCTGACCCTTCTAGGATCACCTTAAATTTTTTTCACCAAGTGTATATTTGTACGTAGTAATGTATATCCGTACTTTTATTTGCCTGTACTGTATTATTCATGGCATAATATGTACCATTGTAGTTTGAGAGCATAGACACCATTGTTATATAATATGATTTTTATTTATTTAACATTTGTTTACCGGGGAAGTCCGACTGGGCAAGTTTGTCAATTTTTAGTGGAGGTTTGGGGAGAAAAGCTCCATGTAATAACAACATAACAGTCAGTATTTCAAACAATAGTGAAACAATCATGAAATTATAGTAATAAATCACGTAGTAACACCTATTATCACAGTTCAGGTTAGTAATAAAGCTAACAGGATCACTTAGTAACAAATATTTTGGTAGTTACACTTAGTAACAAAAAATCATACAGTGGAGTAGTGTCTCAAGAGATACAATGGCTTAATATACAATGGAGTAATGTCTCAGAGAACTCTGTTTGGTACTGAAAATTGTTATGCCTAATGTTGTTATACTTATAAATCACATAGGATCAGTAAGCAAATAGAGATACAGTGAAAGTGGAGAGTATGGAGAGATAGGGTAAGGAGGAGAGTAAGTAAGTAAGGTATTCAGTAAGCATAGATATATAGTGAAAGTGGGGAATAGGAAGAGAGAGGGTGAGGAGGGGAGTAAGTAAGTATAGATATATAGTGAAAGTGGGGAATAGGAAGAGAGAGGGTGAGGAGGGGAGTAAGTAAGGTATTCAGTAAGTATAGATATAGTGAAAGTGGGGAATAGGAAGAGAGGGTGAGGAGGGGAGTAAGTAAGTAAGGTATTCAGTAAGTATAGCGATATAGTGAAAGTGGGGAATAGGAAGAGAGACGGTGAGGATGGGAGTAAGTAAGGTATTCAGTAAGCATAGATATATAGTGAAAGTGGGGAATAGGAAGAGAGAGGGTGAGGAGGGGAGTAAGTAAGGTATTCAGTAAGTATAGATATATAGTGAAAGTGGAATAGGAAGAGAGAGGGTGAGGATGGGAGTAAGTAAGGTATTCAGTAAGTATAGTTATATAGTGAAAGTGGGGAATAGGAAGAGAGGGGGTGAGGAGTAATTAAGTAAGGTATTCAGTAAGTATAGCGATATAGTGAAAGTGGGGAATAGGAAGAGAGAGGGTGAGGATGGGAGTAAGTAAGGTATTCAGTAAGTATAGAGATATAGTGAAAGTGGGGAATAGGAAGAGAGAGGGTGAGGAGGGGAGTAAGTAAGGTATTCAGTAAGTATAGATATATAGTGAAAGTGGGGAATAGGAAGAGAGAGGGTGAGGAGGGGAGTAAGTAAGGTATTCAGTAAGTATAGATATATAGTGAAAGTGGGGAATAGGAAGAGAGAGGGTGAGGAGGGGAGTAAGTAAGGTATTCAGTAAGTATAGATATATAGTGAAAGTGGGGAATAGGAAGAGAGAGGGTGAGGAGGGGAGTAAGTAAGGTATTCAGTAAGTATAGAGATATAGTGAAAGTGGGGAATAGGAAGAGAGAGGGTGAGGAGGGGAGTAAGTAAGGTATTCAGTAAGTATAGAGATATAGTGAAAGTGGGGAATAGGAAGAGAGAGGTGAGGATGGGAGTAAGTAAGGTATTCAGTAAGTATAGAGATATAGTGAAAGTGGGGAATAGGAAGAGAGAGGGTGAGGAGGGGAGTAAGTAAGGTATTCAGTAAGTATAGAGATATAGTGAAAGTGGGGAATAGGAAGAGAGAGGGTGAGGATGGGAGTAAGTAAGGTATTCAGTAAGTATAGAGATATAGTGAAAGTGGGGAATAGGAAGAGAGAGGGTGAGGAGGGGAGTAAGTAAGGTATTCAGTAAGTATAGAGATATAGTGAAAGTGGGGAATAGGAAGAGAGAGGGTGAGGAGGGGAGTAAGTAAGTAAGGTATTCAGTAAGTATAGAGATATAGTGAAAGTGGGGAATAGGAAGAGAGAGGGTGAGGAGGGAAGTAAGTAAGTAAGGTATTCAGTAAGTATAGTGATATAGTGAAAGTGGGGAATAGGAAGTGAGACGGTGAGGAGGGGAGTAAGTAAGGTATTCAGTAAGTATAGAGATATAGTGAAAGTGGGGAATAGGAAGAGAGAGGGTGAGGAGGGGAGTAAGTAAGGTATTCAGTAAGTATAGATATATAGTGAAAGTGGGGAATAGGAAGAGAGAGGGTGAGGAGGGGAGTAAGTAAGGTATTCAGTAAGTATAGAGATATATAGTGAAAGTGGGGAATAGGAAGAGAGAGGGTGAGGAGGGGAGTAAGTAAGGTATTCAGTAAGTATAGAGATATAGTGAAAGTGGGGAATAGGAAGAGAGAGGGTGAGGAGGGGAGTAAGTAAGGTATTCAGTAAGTATAGATATATAGTGAAAGTGGGGAATAGGAAGAGAGAGGGTGAGGAGGGGAGTAAGTAAGGTATTCAGTAAGTATAGAGATATAGTGAAAGTGGGGAATAGGAAGAGAGAGGGTGAGGAGGGGAGTAAGTAAGGTATTCAGTAAGTATAGAGATATAGTGAAAGTGGGGAATAGGAAGAGAGAGGGTGAGGAGGGGAGTAAGTAAGGTATTCAGTAAGTATAGAGATATAGTGAAAGTGGGGAATAGGAAGAGAGAGGGTGAGGAGGGGAGTAAGTAAGGTATTCAGTAAGTATAGAGATATAGTGAAAGTGGGGAATAGGAAGAGAGAGGGTGAGGAGGGGAGTAAGTAAGGTATTCAGTAAGTATAGATATATAGTGAAAGTGGGGAATAGGAAGAGAGGGTGAGGATGGGAGTAAGTAAGGTATTCAGTAAGTATAGATATATAGTGAAAGTGGGGAATAGGAAGAGAGAGGGTGAGGAGGGAGTAAGTAAGGTATTCAGTAAGTATAGAGATATAGTGAAAGTGGGGAATAGGAAGAGAGAGGGTGAGGAGGGGAGTAAGTAAGGTATTCAGTAAGTATAGAGATATAGTGAAAGTGGGGAATAGGAAGAGAGAGGGTGAGGAGGGGAGTAAGTAAGGTATTCAGTAAGCATAGAGATATAGTGAAAGTGGGGAATAGGAAGAGAGAGGGTGAGGAGGGGAGTAAGTAAGTAAGGTATTCAGTAAGTATAGATATATAGTGAAAGTGGGGAATAGGAAGAGAGAGGGTGAGGAGGGGAGTAAGTAAGGTATTCAGTAAGTATAGATATATAGTGAAAGTGGAATAGGAAGAGAGAGGGTGAGGAGGGGAGTAAGTAAGGTATTCAGTAAGTATAGAGATATAGTGAAAGTGGGGAATAGGAAGAGAGAGGGTGAGGAGGGAAGTAAGTAAGGTATTCAGTAAGTATAGAGATATAGTGAAAGTGGGGAATAGGAAGAGAGAGGGTGAGGAGGGGAGTAAGTAAGGTATTCAGTAAGTATAGAGATATAGTGAAAGTGGGGAATAGGAAGAGAGAGGGTGAGGAGGGGAGTAAGTAAGGTATTCAGTAAGTATAGAGATATAGTGAAAGTGGGGAATAGGAAGAGAGAGGGTGAGGAGGGGAGTAAGTAAGGTATTCAGTAAGTATAGATATATAGTGAAAGTGGGGAATAGGAAGAGAGAGGGTGAGGAGGGGAGTAAGTAAGGTATTCAGTAAGTATAGAGATATAGTGAAAGTGGGGAATAGGAAGAGAGAGGGTGAGGAGGGGAGTAAGTAAGGTATTCAGTAAGTATAGATATATAGTGAAAGTGGGGAATAGGAAGAGAGAGGGTGAGGAGGGGAGTAAGTAAGTAAGGTATTCAGTAAGTATAGAGATATAGTGAAAGTGGGGAATAGGAAGAGAGAGGGTGAGGAGGGGAGTAAGTAAGGTATTCAGTAAGTATAGATATATAGTGAAAGTGGGGAATAGGAAGAGAGGGTGAGGAGGGGAGTAAGTAAGGTATACAGTAAGCATAGAGATATAGTGAAAGTGGGGAATAGGAAGAGAGACGGTGAGGATGGGAGTAAGTAAGGTATTCAGTAAGTATAGAGATATAGTGAAAGTGGGGAATAGGAAGAGAGGGTGAGGAGGGGAGTAAGTAAGTAAGGTATTCAGTAAGTATAGAGATATAGTGAAAGTGGGGAATAGGAAGAGAGAGGGTGAGGAGGGGAGTAAGTAAGGTATTCAGTAAGTATAGAGATATAGTGAAAGTGGGGAATAGGAAGAGAGAGGGTGAGGAGGGGAGTAAGTAAGGTATTCAGTAAGTATAGAGATATAGTGAAAGTGGAATAGGAAGAGAGAGGGTGAGGAGGGGAGTAAGTAAGGTATTCAGTAAGTATAGATATATAGTGAAAGTGGGGAATAGGAAGAGAGAGGGTGAGGAGGGGAGTAAGTAAGGTATTCAGTAAGTATAGAGATATAGTGAAAGTGGGGAATAGGAAGAGAGAGGGTGAGGAGGGAGTAAGTAAGGTATTCAGTAAGTATAGAGATATAGTGAAAGTGGGGAATAGGAAGAGAGAGGGTGAGGAGGGGAGTAAGTAAGGTATTCAGTAAGTATAGAGATATAGTGAAAGTGGAATAGGAAGAGAGAGGGTGAGGAGGGGAGTAAGTAAGGTATTCAGTAAGTATAGAGATATAGTGAAAGTGGGGAATAGGAAGAGAGAGGGTGAGGAGGGGAGTAAGTAAGGTATTCAGTAAGTATAGATATATAGTGAAAGTGGGGAATAGGAAGAGAGAGGGTGAGTAAGGGAGTAAGTAAGGTAGTCAGTAAGTATAGAGATATAGTGAAAGTGGGGAATAGGAAGAGAGAGGGTGAGGAGGGGAGGGGAGTAAGTAAGGTATTCAGTAAGTATAGAGATATAGTGAAAGTGGAATAGGAAGAGAGGGTGAGGAGGGGAGTAAGTAAGGTATTCAGTAAGTATAGAGATATAGTGAAAGTGAGGAATAGCAACAGAGAGGGTGAGGAGGGGAGTAAGTAAGGTATTCAGTAAGTATAGAGATATAGTGAAAGTGGGGAATAGGAAGAGAGAGGGTGCGGAGGGGAGTAAGTAAGGTATTCAGTAAGTATAGATATATAGTGAAAGTGGGGAATAGGAAGAGAGAGAGTGAGGAGGGGAGTAAGTAAGGTATTCAGTGAGTATAGAGATATAGTGAAAGTGGAATAGGAAGAGAGAGGGTGAGGATGGGAGTAAGTAAGGTATTCAGTAAGTATAGAGATATAGTGAAAGTGGGGAATAGGATGAGAGAGGGTGAGGAGGGTAGTAAGTAAGTAAGGTATTCAGTAAGTATAGAGATACAGAGAAAGTAGAATAGGAAAAGAGAGGGTGAGGAGGGGAGAAATGGGTTCAGCCTTTTGAGGAGCAGGAACATAACCAGTTGTCATTTAGGTGGGAATTCAGCACATATTTTATTACACTAAATAACATGAATTATGGTGTGTGTGTGTGTGTGTGTGTGTGTGTGTGTGTGTGTGTGTGTGTGTGTGTGTGTGTGTGTGTGTGTGTGTGTGTGTGTGTGTGTGTGTGTGGTCTATTGTTTGAGTTCCGACAAGGTGGAACTTTCATGCTGACATAGACAGACAGATTATATAGTCCAACAAGGTGGAACTTTCATACTGACATAGACAGATTATATAGTCCAAGTCAAGGATAACACAGATAGGATAGATAGATAAGTACATGCATACATATATACACAGTAGATTTGTATGGTACTTAGTTAAATCAGTACTCCTCTAAAATCATATTTTCTTTCTTAAGAACAAAGTACTACCAGATCACGCCGTGCACCTAAAGAACAAAGTACTACTACATCTCGCCGTACTCCTCTTAAAGAACAAAGTATGACCACATCTCGCCGTACTCTTACTGAAGAACGAAATTTGACCATATCCCGCCGTAATCCTCCTAAAGAACGAAGTATGACCACATCTCGCCGTACTCATCCTGAAGAAAGAAGTTTGACCATATCACGCCGTAATCCTCCTAAAGAACAAAGTATGACCACATCTCGCTGTACTCTTCCCAAAGAACGAAGTTTGACCATATCTCGGCGTAATCCTCCTAAAGAAAAAAGTATTACCACATCTCGCCGTACTCTTCCTAAAGAAAAAAGTATAACCACAGCTCGCCGTACTCATCCTGAAGAAAGAAGTTTGACCATATCTCGCCGTAATCCTCTTAAAGAACAAAGTATGACCACATCTCGCCGTACTCTTACTGAAGAACGAAATTTGACCATATCCCGCCGTAATCCTCCTAAAGAACGAAGTATGACCACATCTCGCTGTACTCTTCCCAAAGAACAAAATTTGACCATATCTCGCTGTAATCCTCCTAAAGAACAAAGTATGACCACATCTCGCTATGCTCTTCCTAAAGAACGAATTATGACCACATCTCGCCGTAATCCTCCTAAAGAACAAAGTATGACCACATCTCGCCGTACTCTTCCTAAAAAGCAAAGTACTACTGCATCTCTGCCTTTTCCTTCTAAAGAACAATGTACTACAGCCACCAGTAAGAGAAGTCCAAAAGATGATCCCAGCATTGGGGATCTTGTACTGTTGGTAAGTGTGGTTTGTCTAAATTACATTTAAAGCTGTGTATTTTATATGTGTGTGTGTGTGTGTGTGTGTGTGTGTGTGTGTGTGTGTGTGTGTGTGTGTGTGTGGTAGGTAGCATAGCTCTCAGCTGCCCTGATTTTGGCCCCATGTTTTTGGTCTGTTCCTCATAAAAAGGACTGTAGTTTCAGACTTCATATCCTTTGGCATACAACACTCAGACAGCATTTGTTTTAACTGGTTCCTTATAAATAATGTTTTTTTTATTTCTGTCTTAGTGGTTCCCAAAATAATTGTCCTATATTCACCAGTCCCCAAATGTAAAAAGGTTGGAAACCACTATTGTAAAGCATGGATACCTTACAACTAATGAATTGTATTTTCTTGTTTTACCATTTTTAACTTATAGAGCAGTTACTGATGAGACACCCCCACCTCACGCTTAAAATACACTGACTGAATACTATACAACATTACTTTACAAAATAACACGCAACTTGCATCATAACCTTTTATATATATTTTAGTAAAAACAGAAACTATTTTAATTACAGTTAATTTTTCAGTCAATTTAGTGCTCTTTTAAGCATTAAACTCGTAAA
Source organism: Protopterus annectens (assembly GCF_019279795.1). NCBI lineage: Eukaryota > Metazoa > Chordata > Ceratodontiformes > Protopteridae > Protopterus > Protopterus annectens. The sequence continues at coordinate 710,386,682 of NC_056726.1, forward strand.
GTGAGGAATATGCTTAACAGTCCACCTACCAATTTAACACAGTCAGCAAAATCCCAGTCTTTCTTCAGCCAGTTCTTACAAAGCCAAGTTTCACATACTTTCATAGCCTCTCATGTATTTGCTTATTTCACAATGCCACTGATTGTCTCCTTGAAAACAGCAGCTGAAACTAAAGAAAAAATAATGAATTCTTGTTTAGGTACATTAGAACACTATGACGTACCACTCAACTGTGTACAAAGATAATTCATAAAGACATTTTCTACCCCTACCCAAAAGATGTAACAGCCATTTTTAACGGTAGTCTCATATCAGCTACAGTTTTGAACTTCCACATGACCCCGAGTCCCTATCTTATCCTGTATTCACCCTAAAGAAAGTCTAAATTGCCTTCTCAAAGTTCAAAAACACAACAAGCTTGGGCCTTTCATTGTATCTTGTTACCAAATAAATAGTGAATAATATGCCCTCTCTGTGCTTCACCACAGCCTGTGGTCCTGAAGCTTGGAAAATGCTTGTTGTGATGCCTCTTATGCCTCTGTACAAGAATGGTCCAACATCAGATGCCAATAAATATTAAATATTGACACATCACCGCAACATGCTTAATATGTAAAGCTGTGTAATGAATCACCCCAACATGTTTAATGTGTAAAGCTATGTAATAAATCACCCCAGCATGTTTAATGTGTAAAGCTATGTAATGAATCGTATACAACTTTTTAAATATCAACATTAAAACCTTTTTGCCATGGACCCATATTCATCTGGCCTTATCAAGGTTAACTCGTACCTACTAAATATAGTTAACCTCTTTAAAAAGTTCACAGAAGCTATGGAAGGAGGCTACACATCCCATATAATATACCTAAATCTGGCCATTGTCTTCAACACTATCCCTCATGCAGGTATTGTAAGCAAGTTCAGGTACTTTAACATTGATCTTTATGTAATGAGGTGGATACTAAACTGAGAGAGCACATGTAATTAAGTAATAGGAGTCACTTCAAAAATTAAAAAGGTGATGTGGTATACATCAGGGCTCCATTCTGGGAACCCTGTTGTTTAGCATCTGTATCTCTGATCTTCAAAGAGCAAATCCAGTTCAGACTTTTGTCTAATATGACTCTGCATAAAGTACTAAGTGACCATGAAAATTAGTGATGAAAGCTTATGATCTAAACTTAAATGCAGAAAAGTCCAACATTGCCATATTCGGAAAAAGCAACTTTTCTTTTACCTGTAGTATAGACAACACCATTCTCTATCTTGACTCTGTCATAAGAGATATTGCTACCTTAATAGACAACTCCCTGCCTTCTGACCACCATGTTGCACCAGTTGTGAGGAAATCCTTTTATCTGGTCCAGCCTCCCAAAGCATCTCATTTTGATCTAAAGAAGTTAGCATTTCTCTATAAATAGCCCTCATCAGACCAATTATAGAATACAGTACCCATTGTGGCATGTTACCTCTCCTAGCATATTGCATATCTAGAAAGACCCCATAAGTTCCCAATGAAAAAGAAACATTATTCTGAAGGCATTAAACTGCTAAGACAGATCTGAAACCCTATCCCTATATTCTGGTACAGACTCCTACGTGGTGACCTATGTCTTGGATTTTCATGTCATGAAGGACCCTTTGCTCATCTCCTTTACTACTACAAAATAGATGGCTGCACCAACACCCACACAGGATGCTGGTAGGATAGAGTTGTCTCACAATGTTTATCCCCTCTCTGGAATAAATTACCTATACACATTAAACAGCATCCCACCTTAGCTATCTTTAAGAAGAATCTTGACAACTGGATGAGTATCAGTAATTTCTCCCTCAGCCAAACATATTTTGCCCTTCTGGAGGCAGGAGGTACACCTCAAGGTTGGGGTGTTGGTTAAATTATAAATGATTCTCGGACTCTCTATGATGATGCCATGATACTATGTTAGTGATATTTGCCTTCCAAAAGATGTAGGTGATGAGCAGATTGTGAAGTGTCAGTGACCGCTGACCATCCGCATGCCCACAGACTCTTTCCTAATGTTGGGTCCTAGTTGCTGAGCTTTGCAGTGATGGGTAGTGAATAAGTAGCTCCACATTTGCTACTTGGAGATAAGAACATCTTTTTTTCTAGCCTAATAATTCATCCTTATCTGGTCAGAAAGCCAATCTGTCACATGGTATCAAAACATACAGTGGGGTACAAGGTTATATCCCCTTAGCAAATGGGTGTTTCTCATCTAGCAGTGGATCCATAGGCAGGATCATAGTAATTTAAGCAGTTCTTGTTTCTTCAGAAGTGACCAAACTGGCAGATTCTCTGACTGCTCCATTTGCCCTCTCCTGTAGCTGCTGATTCAGAGACTGTGCCTGGTCCAACTGTTCCTGAACTAGGATAACCCATTTGTTGCCCAGGAAAATGGAGTGTCCTAGTTCAAGAACTAGCATACTTCATTTGCTGCCCGGGAGAATGTGTTTCAGCCCCCTGCTTGTATCTGCAGAGCAATGTGGAGGTCACAATGGACATGTTTTCCATTCTGTGGTTTGGTGTATTCCAGTACACATTCCTGCTGTTCCCACTGATTCTATTTTTCATTGCATAGTTCACAAAAGAAAAACTAAAGCTCTTTCTCATTATCCTTTGATAACATTACCCATTGATAACTGATAAGGACTTGATTTCCTACACTTAGGGCCCTGACAATAGAACAAAGTCGGTTATGATATGATTGTGTGATTGCACTTGTGTAGAAGATTTTGCAAAATTAATATTGAAACTCTTGGTTGAAATGGGGGCAGGCTCTCCACATTTCTGACACAACAATGTATACCTATTGTATCTCCTTAAATCATGTCAGGACTACACTGCATTCCCCCAGAAATAACAATGACAAATCATTTTTGCTAACAAGAAAACTGTATGGTCTAACATTAGGTGAAAAAGAGTTTTCAAACAATGGATCAGCATCCTGGAAACATATATGTGAACACAGTCTCACACAGGAAACATTATCTGCTTCTAAAAGTAAAGTAAATGAGTACCTTTTCAAAAGAATGTATGTAAATCCTTTATCTTACTCTCTACGCATGTATAATCACTGTATGTATACTCATTGTATGTATGTATACTATCACTGTTTCATCTGTGAATTTTGCTTCTTTCTGACCCTGGGTTGTGGCTGAAATATTCAGCTAGTCAGTCTGCCTATCTAGTTAGTTAGTAACTGACTAACTAAAATAAACTAAATATACCCTAGTCTGAGATTAAAACCAGTTGCAGAAATTGTCTTCAACTAACCATAATTCTTTGATTAAATACATAACGGGAAACTCTTCTAGAATATCCCCCATATCTTGGTAGCTCCATGTCAGAGCCTGCTTTGTGCTGTAGATTCCCCGACTCTCTATTAGATCTGTAAGGTCACAAATGTCATTTAAGGTACTAGTAAACCCTTCGCTATGCTGACCTATTCTTCATGTTGGAAAGTATTTCAGTATTGTAACCCTCAGTAATCTAGTTTACATGTACTGCTAGTCTATCTCAAGCTAGTTTACAATTTGGGTCTAACTTATTTCATGGTCAGCCTACATGTGTCAGCTGTTTCTTAGCATCCTGACCTTGTAGAGAACAGGAATGTGGTTCATTACCAGCTCATCAGACAGTTTCTTATATTTCCCTAGTCCTTTGAAGAACTGTGTTTCTTTTTTTAGGTATTGCACTTCAGGGTTATCCAGTTTACCTACCCACATTTTAAGCCTGCTAGTTGAGTAACATTCAAGTTCATTTCTTGGAAAACTCGTTTCGTAGTATGGCCAGTACCTCTAAGCATAGGATCTCTCAGAGCTTCTTATCCTCGTCTAGAGAACCATAGATGGACATTCACAAAGGATCAGATGTCCCGTGGGATGAATCCACACTATCTTGAGAAGGTGATTTTTGAATTGTCCAAGAAACAGTCCAGTCATCTCCTGGTTTTGTCAGGGTTGAAACTAGGGAGAAAACATCCTTCACATTTTGCTCTTTACTTTTTGCTATTATCACCTGAAAGAGGTATGCAAGTTTATGAAGACATACCAGTTCTTTATATCCTTTGATACAGGACCCCACCCCTTGTATAGGTTTCTACTCTAACCAACTTCTTTTGTTTGATTTCCTTGTAAGTCAGGAAAGTATTTGCAGTGTAAGTAGAAATGGTGTTTTTTTCTTTGTTTGAAAAAAGAATCTCCCTAGTAGCTAGGAGGCATAATGGTTGGGGAGGGGACTGAGCAAAATTATGTATTTCCTAAGTTGTTCCAGAGCATATAATAGAATGAGGAGGAGCATTCTGCAGTTTTGCAAGTTTGTGATTGATGGAAACGATGAACTAACATTAGCCATCAAGATGGCTCCCCTGTGTGTATCGTGATACAATAAGTATATCTCTTTTATTCATATAAAGCCTTTGTGACAAAGAACTCTGATTTGTGTATTCAGTTCACAAGGACTGTGCATGGTGCTCAGTGACTAGGGAAATGGCTCGTGAGAAATGCTGTCTACCCAATTTATAATTTAGAGGGCCCTGTTCTTGCATACATGCCCACATTTTGGGCATTTCCTACACTTGAGCATCATCCTTGTCAAACTGACCTTAACAAAATCCTCCAGGTTAGCAAGCTTAAATGTCATACTGTTCATTTTCTAATTAACCAGAGAAAACTGTGTGTACAGTGCAGCCTTGAAAAATAACTAATAACTACAATAAAAGGTTCATGTCATACAGGCACAGCCAATGATCATGTAGAAAACACTGCAAAATACTCAAACTGTAAAATGAACTACATTATTTAAAAATGTTGAGCACTTTTTGTCCCAGGAACTTGGAACTTCATCAGAACAGTCAGTAAAACACACTGGACCATTTTATACCCATATCCTAATCATTACTAAAATGTGAATGGATAGGTAATTAATCAATGAGTTAAACCAATTAAACAAGATTTTAAAAGTTTTTTTTCCAACCACAGTTTACATCTCTTGAAAAATCTTGTCACTACAAAAGGACAGAATGTAAAGTTTTGGTGCGTACAGACTCATCTTGAAATCTTAGTATACTATAACTAAATAAAATGAAATAAAATATAATGTAGTATGAGTACAATAAATTTATTTTAAAAAGTAATACATTCTTGTAGCCTTAAACTAGTTGATGTATTTGTAGTCAAGAAAATAAATTCATAAATTTGCTGCTCTCATTTTTAAAACAGGAATAATAGAAGTGTGTTCATTTAGTCGAGGAAATATAGGAGCATATTTGCCACACTAACTCCCTGTATTCAATCTGGTTCCCCCAATGACCACATCAGACACCCTCATTAATAATTTCCAAAATTCTAAAAACAAAGTTTATAAAGCCTTGGCATACCAGAGAGTGTTTTAAAGAGCATTGCTGGTGTTCTGTTTCGTAATAGCATATAACTGCTTATATATTCTTTTAACTGATTTTCTCTCCCTTGTACCCACATAGTATACCTGACATTGCTTACTACCCATAGTTAAATACACCAATCCCTTGGTTTTCCAATTTCCCCCTTGCAAAAGTAACTTTACTGTTGCAATAATTTTTCAAAACTGCACATTTCTGACTTATAATTTAAAAACAAAAGGTACATCTCCCACATTTTATTGTACCTAAGTGTGGCTCTACCCTGTCACTATCCAGTATTTTTTAATGTTACTGTCTACTTTGTAAACAAAGTGGGATCTCTGTCCTGCTGTTTGAAACATGTCATCATCTGTTTTCGATATAGGCTAGTTCTTAATAATGATGTCACATACAAACAATCATGTGCCATCAGGAGCTGCCTTAGGTAAACTGGTGCCCGAGGCAAAAGAGCTCCATGGTGCTCCCCAAAACACCACCCGGTGCCCCCATCCCAGTCTACATACACTAAATAAATACTGGAAAAGTGCCCCTGCTAGACACTAGGCAACCAAGGCAGCAGCCTAGTTGGCCTATGTCTAAGGCCGTCTATGTGTGCCATTATATTTGATTGCCAGTATTAATGTTATGTGAAACACAAAAAGCTGAACTTGCGTTAGCATTTCCTAGGAGGGGTGTATATTTAAGCCCCCTTCACTTAACCTCATCACAAACATTAGATAATAAGTCTTGCGGGTAACCTGTCTCTAAAAAAATACTTTTCATTCTTTCAAACTTTTCAAAAAAAAAAAAAAACAAGTTGTCATTGGATACCATTCTGTCTGATCTTATAAACTTGCCTTTAATCAGGTTCCTTTTACAATGTGATGAGTGTGAGCTATTATAGTAAAGATATTTTTTGTAAATAGAGAAAATAAAACATTTGTTTTCCACTCTTAAATGAACATCAAGATATGGAATTCTGGAAATTGTTAATTAGGGTGTCAGAGGTGGTCATTAGGAAAAATGGATTGAATACAGACAGTTAGTGTGACAAATACGCTTAGACACTACCACATTCCCTGGACTGAATGAGCACACTTGTATTATTCCTGTGTTAAAAATGAGTGCAGCAAAGTTATAAATTTATTTTCTTTTTTCTTGGCTACAAATACATCAATTAGTTTAAGGCTACAAGACTGTATTAGATTTTTAAATATTTTTATTGCATTTATACTACATTACATTTTATTTAGTTATAGTATACTAAGATTTCAAGATGAACCTTTATGTTCTAAAACTTCACATTCTCTCCCGCTGCAATGACAAGATTTTTCAAGGGAAGTAAACTGTGGTTGGAAAAAAACTTTTAAAATCGTGTTTAAATGGTTTGATTAATTACCTATCCAATCACGTTTTAGTAATGATTAGGATATGGGTTTAAAACAGTGTATTATGTTTTACTGACAGTTCTGATGAAGTCCCAAGTTTCTGGGATAAAAGTGCTCAACATTTTTAAATAAAGTAGTTCATTGTACCTTGGAGTATTTCACAGTGTTTTCTGCACGACTCTTGGCTGTGCCTGCATGACATGAGTCTTCTTTTGTGGTTATTAGTAATTTTCTAATCATCTTTGCTCAGACCAGTAGTACAGCAAGTCATGAGGAACAGTACTTTTTTTTGTATTATCCTGACCGGGTGCTTTAGGAGTGGGCTGTGCGAGACGTGCTTTCATAACTGAATTAAACCAAAGATTTGTTAGCACTTCTCTAAGTCTCTGCAGTTTGGGTATAATGGCTAAGTCCTTAACAGAGGGACAGTTTTTGAAGGGGGGGGTTCACATCTTGCCATTTAGAACATGCACCAGCATTGCCTCACCAGTGATGCAGATGGATAAAGCTCTGAATACAATGCAAGAGACTCAAGCTCGTTTAGCGCCTTGGGCATCTGATAGACTTGGTAAAGAGTATAGGCATGCCCATATGGTGGGAGTAGATCATTCTGCCCAGTGATGATCGCGCCTTGATTTTTTAACAGTTGAATACAAGTCATTTATTCCCTGATTTGTTTTTTGAACATGGTTTATTATCACTTGTGAGAACTGATTAATTTATATTAGAAAGTAAAGAGTAAAAGGACCGTTGAGTATTACCACTGATCCAATATAAAAAAATGTATTTGTTTTAATTTCAACAGGTTGATCGTAAAATAAATGGTGTAGTCAGATACTATGGTGAAACATCCTTTGCAAGTGGGATTTGGTGTGGCGTAGAACTCCATGAACCTTCAGGGAAAAATAATGGCACAGTGGCTGGGATACGGTTAGTAGAAAGCTTTCCTTTTTATAGATTTTAATATACGAAAGTTAACAGCAGCAGCTTTTTTTGGATTCTGTTACCTGCTTGGGGCTCAATATGAGCTTGACATGTTAAAAGAGGAAGCGTCTGTTTGCTGGTAAGACAGTACAGAGAGGAAGTGCTGAAGTCAGTAAACACTACCATGACTATGTTACAGATTTTTAATATTTGCTCCATGTTGAGGGAAGTAAAGAAATAGTATTTCCACTGTGATATTGAAATGTCTGTATTTAATGATATCGTGTAATGATCTATGACATCCTTTCTTATATGTTTGATCTAAATAGCAATATGCATAGTGCTTTATTTTTTTAAGATTATTTTGGAATGGGATGTATTTTTGATGCACTTCTAGAAAAGATAGTCCATATGTCCTTTGCATCTCAAGTGAAAAGGTAGTAAGTTATGGCTCCATATCATAATTGTGACCCGTTTCTGTAATCCCCAAATGTCTAAAAATTAAATCATGACTTTACCACCTTAACAGCAAAATTAGGATAAGGTTTATTTTATTATATTTTTTTCAGTCTGATCCCCTTTCTAACCCATGAGCTCTCTCTCCCAGACATCCCATAGACCTACTTCTTCCCTGGAATGAGTGCTCTTTGGACATTTCATTTCTCTGTGATGGGAGTCGAGTTACTCACTGCTGTAGCACCAATCATCATCTTTCTGAGAATGAAGGGTTTTACTTTAGGCTCCTGTTCTATGTGCATATCCACAATCATCAAAGGGTTAGCAAGCAATAGGCCTTTGCAGAGTATGCACAGCTATAACTGGGATGAGGAGAAGGGACAGCTGCTCTGGTGCAAGTTTTAGGGGGTCAATCAGCATGATAGGGTGTGAGTACAGTACCAATGTTCATATAAAAAGCTACTGTTGATATCACAGCTTCTTCGATAAATGCTGATGCTGCATTTGTGGAGTTCAGTATATTAGTAACTGTAGCAGGAAATTTCCTTCACTTATAGTACAGAGTCAAAAACTTCCTTTTTGGTCTTCAGTTTCAGAAAAACTTTGTTTTTGCCTTAGGCTATTGGAAGGCCGTTATTTTCTTTGGTCCTCAACTTATGGTTGAGGAGAGTTCCATTTTAGGAAGCCAACAGTGACAGATACCTAGCTACTTGGTAGAAACTTGATTAAAGTGTAGCTATCATTCTAAGTCTTTTGGATTAAGCACTTGGGCTTCAGACCAGTTGTTTTACATTAGGAAGGTTTGTGGCATGCACTGTGGTGGCAGGACAGGTAGCTTTCATCCTTCTAAGTTAGGAACTGCTGATTGAGAGCCCAGTGTCTGTTATTCTTAAAGTGTATTAGTTCTGGTTTAAGCACTTGGGCTTCAGGCCAGTTATTTTACATTAAGAAGGTTCGTGGTCTGCACTCTTTTGGGAGAAGAGGCTGGACTCTGCCCTTCTGAGCTGGGAATTTCTGGTTAAAGGTTTATAGTGCCTGAATATTTGAACTGTATCTTACTGAAATTGGTACACCTTGTTTGCTGTAGCATAGACTTGATCCAGGCCTGCTGAATCTAGCTTTGTTTATATGCTTGTTGTTTGTTTGCTTGTTATTTCCCTGGAACGCTAATTCCACCTAATACGCGGCTTCTCAGCGCTTCTGTGGATCACTAGTGATATCTGCATTGCTTACTGTACTTATTTCCTTGTTTCACATGAAAGAAAGTTACTGTTTGTCATTTTTGCATTTAAGTTACCTGTAACACATTGCACTTAAGTTACCTGGCACTTGCTCACTAAAGCAATTATATAAGTCAGCACTAAAAATTAAAAGCACTACACCCTCATTCCCTACTGGCCCTTGTTTTCAATTATTAAGGAATTCCCAATATTATTCTAGCATGTCCAAAGGTCAGTTGTCAATCTCCTCTCCGGTCCAGCTGGTGAATCTGGGAATCTTGAGGCAATGTTACAACTGCCTCATGTACACAGACAACCCTCTCCTCCTCCCAACAAATTCCAACACATGTGAGAGATGCAACCATATAGCCATACTGGAGGCTAAGCTCTCTCAACTCAGTACTGGCAAAACCAGTCAGGAGGAGAAGGAAACCACACTCACTACAATTCCAGTCTCACATAGACCTATCACGACAGCAAACCAAACACATAATCACACAAAAACATACTCGGAGGCTCTAAATAAAGATCTGCCTAAGCAGCAGAGACCTCCAAAGCAGACACCCAAGCAACCGCTACCCAAAAACAAAACACGTGTAACACATATCTCACAAAGCCAGTGTGCCGAACAGTCACAGCCCTTAAGACTAAACAACACACCTGATACACTTGTAATAGGTGACTCTATCATCAGGCACACTGACGTCCCACTCACCAGGCTTAACAAGGAGAGGGTCATGGTGAGCAGCCTGTCGGGTGCTAGGATCCGCCATATAACACAAGCACTCTGGTCAGTCCAAGGCAAGTACAAATATGACTCAGTCATTGTCCATGCTGGTGTGAATGACCTGAGACGTACCTCCCTGGACTACATGAAAAGAGACATAAAGGAGCTCTCTGAGCATGTAGCCCAGGCCGGTATGACCCTGACCTTGAGTAGCATCTTACCCTCACCAAGAATGATGCCACAATATGAAGACAAGATGATCAATTTCAACAATTGGCTTAAGTATTGGTGTCATTCAAATGGGGATCCAATGCCTGTCAGCTTGGGATGATATACTCGACAAGCCACGAAGCTTCGCTAGGGACGGCTTGCACCTGTCACCCCTGGGCTTTTGGATATTGGCAAAGGCTCTTGCTACCTCCATAGTGCCTTTTTTAGGCAAGGCTCAAAAGACAAACCCACCTCCATAGGTATCACAAGGGATAAGAAACTAAGAGTAATGCTACTCAATGCCAGAAGTCTAAACCTCAAGATGCACGCACTCGAAACTCTCCTAAGCATGGAGAACATCGATATCTGTGCAGTAACAGAAACCTGGTTCAGGGCTCCCAAGAGCACCCCAGCACTACCAGGTTATACCTCATACCATACTTTTTGGCCCCAAAACTTGGACCAAACCACAAAAGGAGGGGGAGTATCGATATTCATCAAAGATACCCACACCTCCAGGTTGGTGGCAAAGCATGAAGCATCAGAGACTATCCATGTGCAACTAACAGTGGGTAAAACTGCCTTCCAGTTTATAGCCTGCTACAGACCACCATCCCAAACCCAGGAACCCCACTCAGCCTTCCTGAGAACACTGGAAAATATGAAGGTCTCTCCAAACACCATTATATTGGGCGACTTCAACTACCCAAACATAGACTGTGAGCATTACTCTAGCTCCAACACCCTAGCCCAAAGGTTCCTAGAATTTATAAACTCAAATGCTATGGAACAACTTGTTACCACTCCCACAAGAGGGGAAAACATACTGGACCTGATCATCACCAACATGGGGACTCTATGCTCCAGACCAGAAGTGTATCCCTCACTGGTAAGATCAGACCATAAACTAATCTCACTGGATATTGACATCCCGACCCCACCCCCTGCCCAGAAAACCACAGTGAAAAACTTCTCTAAAGCAAATTTCACACTCCACAAAACCGAGGTGGAATCCTTCAAAGCCCCTGGGCCTGTGGAAAATACGGCCCAGACTGCAGAATCCTTTATAAACGCATTCTATGAACACCTTCAGGAATGCATGGATCATGCGATCCCAAATAAAACCAAGACCTAATCCTCCAAAGGCAGACGTCCTGTCTGGTGGACCCAGCCATAAACAAACTATACAATAGAAGGAGGAAGTTACTAAATGATAGAGCAAAATCCCAAAAAGGGAAGGCATCACTGATCAGTATTAGCAAAAAACTATGGGCACTCATAAAATTGTCTAAGGCCAGCTTCAAGAGAAAAATTGCACAGGACACTAAGGATAATCACAAGGCTTTCTTTAGTTATGTTAGGAACCTGGGTGGTAATTCCCAGATATGCTCAGAATTAGTCCAAAATTACAAAAAATACAAAAAATACACTGAACCCACAGACATTGCCAACATCCCAGCTGACAGGTTCAGCGGAAACTTCTCTCCCCCCCTCCCCACCAAAACGGCAAATATCTATCCCAGCAGAGTGCTGCCCTCCTGACATCTCAGATGCTCAGGTAAGAGCCGCCCTCTCCAAAGCAAAAAACACAGCATCAATGGGACCAGACGGTGTCCCGGGCTGCATCCTACATGAACTCCAAGAAGAGCTAAACCCAAACATAAAACTACTGTTCAATCTCAGCCTTACTACAAGATATGTGCCCAAAGAGTGGCGTACAGCAACAGTGGTCCCTCTCCATAAAGGTGGTGCCTCAACGGATCCTGGAAACTATTGCCCCATAAGCCTGACTAGCTTGGTCTGCAAAGCTATGGAAATGATCATCATGGACCTCAGAAATAAAGATATTGGGGACCTACAGACACTGGATCCTACTCAGTTCGGCTTTGTTAAGGGCAGATCCTGCCTCTTAAACCTGGTTGATTTCCATAACTTGAATGTCCACAGACAACTCACTATGTTGACAGAAGTAAATCTTTCAGATCTTCCATTTTATTGTTCATTTCTTGTAAAGGTAAAATGATGGGACAACTATTTCCAAATTGTTGTCTAAGGCTATTACCTTTTGTTTCAATCACCACAACAAAACTTTTTCAGGCAGGGTCAAGACCATTCTGTTAGAGTCTTGGCTTCAACTATGGCTTCTAGGGAAGGGTTGAATTCAAGAAGTATTTGAGAAGCTGCAAGTTGATCCTCTGTACATGCTTTTACAAAGCACTATAAGATCAACTCCTTCTGTAGGCATAGATCAGTCTTTGGAAAGACCATTCTCCAGGGGCTCCTGGGCTCTTCTCTTTCCACCTTCCAGATGTAGTAATCTAGGTTAATCTGCCCATATAGCTAAGTCTACTGCAGCAGCAGGTGCTCCCTCTATCTCTGTTGTTTTTTGATGTGGTGTTTATACCAGGATGTAGTTATTGATTTTTGCTCTTCCTAGTATTGTCCATTCATGGCTCAGTCTTCCTCAGTCTGTTGGCAGGAAAGCTTTGAAGGCCTTGGAACCCAAACGTGTCTTTTGGTCAGCTCAGCTTGAGCTGCCAGACAATTTGGGCATGTAGAAGGTGCCTTGAAGCTTTGGAAGCTGCCCGGCTGCTATACGCTTGACAAGATATAACTGGTATGGTAAGTTTACTAACACAACTGTGCTATATTGGGACCCTACCTAAACTGCATCTAGAACAGTATATAGTCATGTGCTTGGCTCCTGCAGCATTGTAAGTTTGCATATGTATGCATATCAGATAGTAGTCTGTAACAAATGCTTTAGCTGCCTGGAAATTGTTGCTGTTTTCTAGTCATTCACATGCAAGGGGCATTATCATTATAATGAAATAATTACTTACATCTGCTGAAACTGGCTACTAATTGTTTATTAATTTCTTTTTAACAGCTATTTTCAGTGTCAGCCAAACCATGGCCTGTTCGTACGTGCACGCAGAGTTGTGAAGATGGAAAGCTCATCTCGTAAGTTAGCTGAGGTTAGGACCAGTCACAAGAAGGATGGTACCACGATGGTCAAAAACAGCATATCACTCCCTAATTCTACGGGTTCAAAAGCATTATCATTAACCGCTGAAACAAGTCACACCACAGAAAACCAGCCCAGCACATCATTACACCATAATGCTATAAGTTCAAACACATCTCCATTAACTAGCGAATCAAATCACTTTAAAAGGGTATGATTTTTTTTGTACTTAGAACCAAAAGTGTTTTTTTTTTGTTTTTTTGTTATACATTTATAAAGCTATATAATTCATATATAGATGCCATGATGTGTAGTCATTCCAGTTGTGATATGTATTTGGAAAGGCACACACCTAAAGGGGCATTATTCTCAATGACAAGCTTAAGGAGTGCCAAATACAGTAGAAAAATTACATTCCTGGATATGGATGCAATACCTTTATACAGAAGCTTTGTGATGATGAAAAAATACTTCCTTACAACAGTAGATATATGGGGATCAAAGGACAGTTTAATGTTGAGATAGGTTCCCAGATCCCTAACTAAAATGTTTGTATTAGAAATACAATATCTTTGCATTAGAGTCCCTAATGACTTACTGCATTACTGTTGCTTAGAGCTTGTGCTCATAGATGTAAGTACCCAAATTCCATTATTCATGCTCCTAAGAAGACTAGTTTCCTCTTTAAACCCTCATGTGAGGTGTGCTGAGACATCCCAACCATCAGACTGCAAATTCTTATGTGATTTTTATTTCAGTGCAGCATAAGTCTTTGAGACAGCAGGAAAGTTAAGCTGCCTGTATTTTATGGGAGCAAGAGTTGCCTATGGAAGCCTTCATTCAGGCAGCCTTGAGAGGTACATTTGCTCTTGCCAGTATCCCAGCAACTGAGGGAGTATTGTTTGTGGACCTAACCCTACCTCTGGTGGCAACTTGAGCACCTGCATCTTTACGTATACAACTTATATCCCTCAACTCCATGCATGTATGCTCATTTGCTTGTACAGCAAGGGCTACAGATATCAGCTTGGGCAGCCACTCCCCATATCCTACCTGTACTGTCATATTGTTTCAGGTAGGCCTCTGCTTGCCATGGAGCATCACTGAGCCAGCAGGGAGCCACCTTCCTCTTCCCAGGATGGGCATGCCCATTCTGTCCTTCCAGATCTATCAGGCACCTGGGTTGGTACTCAAACTCAGATTGGATTGAAACCAGGGCTTTGTCCCTGCCAGAGAACTGTCCCTTTTTGTACTTTCTTGATTTGCAAAAAGGGACTTGCTAGTTACTAGGGGAGAATGTAAATCAGTTGATATGGTAAGAGTATGTCTGTTATTTTGTGCACTACATTTTCAGTATGCTGACAGCTTTGTGTACAATCTTGAGTTATGACTCAATTTCATGATTTCAAAGAACTGTTTGCTAAGCACATCAGTGCCCCTAGATTCAGAGATGCATATGCATTCTGCAAACAGTTCCCTCACAGATTTTGATGACATGTTGGCCAAACAACCAGCTTTCACTTATCTTTCCAGTGTCCATTGTATCAGAGCTACCTCCTAAAGAACAGCAAAAAATGAAGTGAGTAGCATAGGGTCCCCTGGAGTGCCAGCGGGGCTGATTGGGTTTAAATCCAGACTTGCATCTCAGTGTCTTAACAGTTGTCATATAGTGCTTCTTCTGTTGCACTTTGCTATTTGAAAGTTTATTTAGGGTTTTACTTTGGTCCTTGTGTCTTGAAAACATTTACATTCCAGAAACATCAAATGAAAAACATGTTGGAATTGTTAGAATGTGGTAATTGAAAATGAAGTTCAGTTTTCAAATCTAATAATCTAATAATTGTTTCTGTCTTGAAGAAATTTGTATGAAATAGTTGAACTGTGTATGTTTCTTTAATGTTATGAGCTATGTTAGATGAAATTGTAAGGTTTGATGCAGGACACAGAAAACAAATGCACATCTACAAGTTCTATCAAAATAATGAAAGCCCTGACCATGAATGTTCACATCCCCAAACTGGAACAGTGAAAACTGTCAAGTTGACTGCTCCTGACACCATTGAACCAATACTGAAGACCAGATAAAAGCATTACAGCCCAGATGATAAGCAGTTTTGGACTAAAGGTATACCAGTAGATGCTGTGGTTGTGGTTAACTGAGGAAAGTTCTTCTATCCATCCTTCTAACAAGGAGTCTCGGGTGATGGATAGGTTTAGGAAACGTGTTTATGCTTCTTCAACCTTCACACTAAGGTCTCTGAGCTATCTAATACATTTTACAAGATTACAAAGCGATCTGATAAAGGAACTTTTAGACACCCTGTCAGGATCCTTATTCTGGAGGCACTAGCTAACAATAACAACAAATACATGGATGCAGAGGATCATTTTCCTAAGGATACAGTATATCCTTTTCCCTTCCACCTCCCCAGTACAAAAAAAAAACAGATGTTCCCCCCAGTCAGAGGGAACAAGCAGCTATTCTTGTACAAAGGCTGCTAGAAAAGAGAGTCATCCAAGAGTTCCCCCAGCCTAGAGAAAATCCAGAACTTACTCAAGGTTCATTTTAGTACCAAAAAAGATGGGACTGGAGGCCAATTTTGGAACTTAGCAGACTAAACAAATCAGTTTGCAGGAAGTTCCAGATGATCACGGTTCACTCCATACGTGTGTGTGTGTGTGTGTGTGTGTGTGTGTGTGTGTGTGTGTGTGTGTGTGTGTGTGTGTGTGTGTGTGTGTGTGTGTGTGTATATATATATATATATATATATAGAGAGAGAGAGAGAGAGATTTCTTTTTCAGCAAACAAGATCTGAGGTAACTTGGGAAGGGTGCATTGTGGGTAAGGGAGGAGCTCAAGAGCTTTTTGGTTGCCACAAGCCATTGCAATGGTCTAGTCAGAGCCAAAGGTTAGATCCAAACCCACAGTATGAGGAAGAATGAAAATGGACAACACAGATGGAACGCTATGGTGAGTACATGATTTTTTATTGCACGTGGCAACTCTCTTGTACTTCCAGGCAGGAAGAAAGCTGCACACCCTGAAACTTGTATATACCAAGTCAACAGTCATATAAACACAAAGTGAGAACTCTCCAAAAGAGGAAATCACTGCTGACACACTCTGAAAAGTGCTCAGTGAGTTCAGAGTTGGTAAGGTGAAGTTAACAGAGTACTGACAGAACTGGAACTCTAGGAAGTGTAGTTAATGCCTTGACTAACTTGTCACTGGCTGTTATGAATAAAAATACACCTTGATGTTGTACATTACTGCCTCAACACATTCTGTAGAAATCTGTGCCATATCTTGCATAACTTAAGGATAACTATTTTTGTTTTCAGTGTGTGATGGACAATCAAGAAGAGCTTGAGTATTTACGAAGTCTGCTCCAGCAGTCTGACAAGGAGAAAATGGAACTTTACCAGCAGTTTGAGCATGAGAGGAGGTAATCTGATTTTTCTTCCTTAATTAACTTATAACTGAAGATGCCATTATTATCGGTGGATTGATTTTAATTTTCTTAACCCCAATTTATTAGTAAGACCCTTCACGCCTCGCCTACTTTTACTGCCATTGATGTTACAGGATATTTTTATGGAGAAATATTATAGTCATTGTGTCACAAAACAGGGCAGTAGGGCCTTCTCATCAGTGTTTAAGTCATTCCTTTGCAGAAATGCTGTCTGTATGTATTGCAGTAATATCCGTAACCCATGTTCCTCCTCAATTCTTTGCACAGACATTTTAATGGTTCCCTATTGAAATGTTGGCAGCCGAAATACTAAGTGCTGAAAAGTCGGGAAAAAAAGACAGAAAACTCGGAGAAGAGTGAATCTCGAAATTGCTGTTCTCCTTAAAACTTCTTTTTGTCAGAGACACACCACCTGAACTTTTATATACCAACTCTGAGATCCATATACCTCAGAGAAAACGGAATATTCCAGGAAATGGTATCTCAGACTTAGTATTTGTAAATCCATTCCTTTGGCCATTCAGTCTCTGCATTTCAGGACTTGCTGTATCGGGTTCTGATATTTCAAATGGTTACCCATTTGGCTGATGTATTAGCATTGATCTGTTGGGTACAGTCATATACTATCGCTGCATGAGATAGCTTTTATCATATTTTAATTTATTTGTAGAGCTGGAGTCACAGCATCTGTCTCTTCCTGTCTTCTGTTGAATGCATTGCAGATCATTTCTTTTTATAGCTACATCATATTTTGATGCATTTTTATGCTTGAACACATTAACTTTGGCTGTGATGTTTGCAAAAGTGGAATTCGATGCCATATAAACTGTAGCAGAATGATACATTTTATATTTCTGTTTATATCTTCTGGACCTTACTTCATTTGCTGTTTTCACTGATCTTAATTATGGCTAATCAGACTAGCTATGACTTTAGCTTAATGTCTTAACATAATGATGAACACAGTTTCCCAACAGAGTTGGGTGGTGTGGCTGAGCTTCTCAAAGGTCAGCCTGGTCATAAGCTTAGTAAGAACCTATAAAGCTATGAACCAAATATTACGTTTTCAGGCCCTTTTGAGAGTAATTATTACTGTGAAGGTTGCATGTTCCTGAATTTTGTTAGTTTGTGTCTGTATCTTGGCAAGTGGATAATGAAGAATATTTATGGTCTGATTTTACTGCAGAAAGAGGTGTAGTGTTTTTATATTTCCACAGCTTTCTCATTTAATGTGAAGACTCTTGTCAAATAGGTAATACATCCTTCAGTATTTTGATGCAATAATCTTTGGGGATTCATCTCAGAAGTACAGGCAAGCACGGAAGGGCTGTGGATGACTAAGTTTGCGGACGACTGCAAACTGGGTGCTATAATAGAGTCTCCGGCTGACATGGAGATCCTCCAGAAGGGCCTAAATGAGACTGATGCATGGTGTCAAAGCCATGGTCTCAAGATAAATGCAAAAAAATGTGTAGTAATCCCCTTTGGAAAAAACAGAGTACCCGCAAACTACAACATAGGAGGTAATCCCCTGAAATCTGAAGAAGAAATAAGGGATCTAGGGACCCAAGTAGATAGTCAACTTTCCTTTGATAACCATGTTGCCAAAGTGGTTAGAAAATCCTTCTATGTGACCCATCTGATCACAAAAGGGTTCGCATCAAGATCTAAGGATGTAATGGTGCCCCTCTACTCTTCCCTCATCAGACCCATTATTGAGTACAATGCACCAATTGGAATGTACCTGGCTAGACATCTCCAGCAGCTGGAGAGACCACAAAGGTACCTAACCAAGAGGATTACTGGCCTCAAACAGTTGCCCTATGCAGCACAATTGAAAAAGCTAAGACTGTTCTCTGTTGCATACTGCTTTCTCAGAGGCGATCTCTGTCTAACGTACAGAGACATGTCCAACCCAGAATTGTTGAACATGCTCCATCTTAGCAAAACCAAATCTACTCGAGCTACACGCTCTAGGGATATAAACCTCAACACAACAATGAATAGAACATACTAGAGGGATAGATTCCCTTCGCAGAGACTTCCCTTACTATGGAACAGGGTCCTGATCTACATAAGACAGAGCCCCTCACTATCACTCTTCAAGAGGAACCTTAATGAGTGGATGGGTAACAGAAAGTTCACACCGGGGATCACACCAACAGCACTACTAGATAGGGGCCAAGGGTACTAGCTGCTAGTACAAGGGTCTAGGGAACTATTAAAGGGGCGGTGAATACCGCACAACGTAGCTGGGCTAATATATGCCTTCGGGCAGATAACCCAGTACCAACCTATGAACCTATAAATGACCTTCTTTGAGATTATGGTTTTGTACCAGAATCATGTTCTCAGCCCTCTCACAGATGTAAATAATATTAATTTGCCACCTCCATTTTTTCCAAATGAACTATGGGCTTTGTTATACTTTAGATCCCTGTTAATCCATATTAGTTGGCTTCCTGTCAGAATAAGACAAAAATCTTCCACGTCCGAAGACTTCAAAAAGAAAAGAGCAATTCAAGCACAAAATGCAGAATTGTTCAGCTCATTCTTACACCTTTAAAATGTTTTGATACTAGAAGATTACACGAGTTGCAACTTCTAGTGAAATGCCAGAGACTGCAGCATCACAAGTCAGTCATGAAATGCCTTCTCCTTTCCCCCTTTGCTTACTGTAAGGAAATGCTGTTGACTCTTATACATAGCTCAACTGTTTGGATTGACATTCACTCCATTAGGCAGTTGCCTGCTTCTAGTTAGGTTACAAAATTGCCATTGATAGCCATTTGCAGAGTAGCCATTTAATCCCTTTAAAATATTATAGCTTATACTTCCACATTTAGGAATATCAATCTTTCGAGAACTCTTCTTCCAGACTCTCCTTTTGTACCTCCAAATTGCACCTCTTACTCACATCACCCCGATTTGGAGATATTATTGCTACTGCTTAGGCTCTGCAGATGGTAGAGTAAAACTGTGAATCTACTATAAAAATCGCTGAATGAAACTCAGCATCTGTATAGTGCACGCTCAAATGTATGGAAAGAAGTGCTTGCCAAAATTGCAACTGAAATCCCTGAACCTTCTTTTTGCAGGGAGGCAAGAATCTAAATCCTGATGTGGGGATTTTTCTTCCACATCCCGTTACTTAAATGTACTGTCCCCACATGTACACAACATAAGGGGAAAAGAGAAAATGGTTTTCACTACAACTGGACTTCAGAGGTAGTGAGTGTGTAAACTTATGATAGGAGCTGGATTTCATTGAGTTTGTCATATGCAGTGTACAGGCAGTGAGCTGTGTTTTACTTTTCCATGACTCATAAACCTTCCTCAAAGTATTGTAGAAAAAAAATGAGAGGAATGACAATTTTTTTCCAGATGCCTTTCTTGAGTGGATGATTTTTATTCATCCTTTATTAACAGGAGCATTTTGTGGTATTCAATCCAGCTACAGCTCTTACATGTTTAAAATTGTATACCATTGGCTATTTTCATTTGTTGTTACTATTTTATGTTAAGTAAGAGTCAAAAACAGAAGTAACTCTTGTCTATGCCCCAGTGTGTAATTTATCCCCATCAGAGGGATACCCCAGCAGTGAGTAATTAGCAGCACAGGCCTCAGCTATCCACTAAATGGTCACCCTGACAGAGTACTTAATTTATGAACATTTCGGGACGCTTAAACATGAGATAATAATGACTGCTAAAATAGCTGTAGATTCTCATTTGAGATACTTTAGGTTCATATGTTCATAGGTTGGTACTAGGCTATCAGCCCTAGGGCCTATACAAGCCTAGCCATAACAATTCCCTGGCTATTTCTTCCCACACTATTTACTTCCCTGGACCCCTGTCTAGCAGGGCGACTGACATGATCCCCGGGGTGAATTTCTTTTCTCCCATCCAATCGTCAAGGTTCCTTTTGAAGAGGGCCAAAGAGGCACTCTGCTTGACAAGCATAGGCAATCTATTCCAGAGTCTGGGGAGTCTCTGGGTCAGGAACCTATCCCTCCAGCATGTTTTGTTTATTGTGATGACAAGGTTTAGATCCCTGGAGCGTGTGGCTCTGAGGGATTGGGATTTCTTTAAGTGTAGCATGTCCAACAGCTCTGGGTTTGACATGGCCTAGTATGTTAAACAGAGATTGCCTCTGAGTAGACGATATGCAACAGAGTATAGCTGGAGTTTTTAAAGGCGGTCAGCGTAGGGCATCTGATTTAGGCCT
This sequence comes from Protopterus annectens, assembly GCF_019279795.1. NCBI lineage: Eukaryota > Metazoa > Chordata > Ceratodontiformes > Protopteridae > Protopterus > Protopterus annectens. The sequence goes on from NC_056726.1 coordinate 710,407,684, forward strand.
GTGATTCTTTTAGTGAGATATTTCTGCAGCCTTTCCAGTTGTTGCAGATGCCTTGAGAGGTACATACCAAATGGGGCATTGTATTCTATAATGGGTCTAATGAGGAATGAGTACAATGGTACAATGACCTCCTTTTTTCTGGATGAAAAGCCCTTAGTGATGAGGTGTGCCACGTAGAAGGATTTCCTGACTGTTGTGGCGATGTGGTTATTGAAGGTGAGACTACTGTCCACCTGTGTCCCTAAGTCTTTTATCACACTTTCGGTGTTTAGTGTACTGATTCACGGGTACATGTTTTTTCCCAAAGGGGATAACTATATATTTCTTGGCATTGAACTTGAGCCCATGGCTCTGGCACCAAGCATCTGTTTCTGTAAGGCCCTTTTGTAGAGTATCCACATAATTTGTGGATTCGATAATGGCTCCCAGTTTTCAGTCATCTGCGAACGTTTTCTAGCCAGAGTCCCTTAGTGTTGGCCTGTACTTCAGAGAAGTAGATGCCAAACAAGAGCGGTCCCGGGACTGAACCCTGAGGTACTCCACTTGTCACTTGTCTGGTGCTGGATTTGGAGTCGGCTACTTTTACAGTGTGGGTTCTATCAGTAAGCCAGTTAGCAACCCATTGGGTGACGTAGGGATTAATGCCCAGCTTAGTAAGTTTATCTATGATTCCAGAGTGCGGGAGGGTGTCAAAGGCCTTGGCAAGGTCTAGATAGGCTGTGTGAACCACCTTACCCTTGTCCATGGCTCTGGAGACTGATTCAAAGAAGTCAATCAGGTTCAGAAGACAAGATCGGCCCTTAATGAACCCAAACTGGGTGGAGTCCAGTGTTTGAAGGTTGCCAATGTCTTTGTTTATACGTTCCATGATAATACGCTCCATGGCCTTGCAGATAAGGCTTGTCAGACTGATGGGACGGTAGTTTCTGGGATCCAAGGTGGATCCCCCCTTGTGGAGTGGGATAACTGTAGCTCTGCACCACTCAGTGGGCACAAAACCTGAGGTGAGGCTATGATTAAACATGACACTTAGGTGAGGTGCCAGTTCATATTGTAGTTCATGTAGTACACAGCCCAGGATGTCATCTGGTCCCATGGATGCTGTATTCTTAGCTTTGGAGAGTGTGTTTTTTACCTGTGTGGCCGTTATTACCGGAATTTGGCAATCTTCCGGTATTGAGATGGGCCATTTAGGGGGTGAGAAGGGGGTGAAGTTGGCACTGAATCGATCTGCCAGGATAATGGCAATATCCTTGGGATCAGTATATTTAATGCCATTATGTTTTAGCTCAGAGCAGATCTGAGCATTGCCATTTAGATTCTTGACATAGTTAGAGAATGCCTCGTGGTTGTCTTTGGAATCTTTGGCAATTTTATTTTTGTAACTAGCTTTGGAGGATTTTATGAGGGATCTCAGCTTCTTACTGAGGTTAGTAAGGGATTGTTTTGCATCCTTGGATTTTCCTCTTTTTTGCAACAGTTTCTTCCTTTTGTTGTAAAGTTTGTTTATGGCAGGGTCCACCAGATTGGCTTCCTTATTTTGGATGATAGCATCTTGGTTCTATTTGGGATGGCAAGATTCATGCATGAGTGGATGTGCTTGTACAGTGCCTTAGTGTAGGATTCAGCATTTGAACTTTCAACTCCCATCTGCATGGGTGATATGAAGTTTGTCACTTCTGACTTGAGTAGCATGAAGTTGGCTTTGGAGAAGTTTTTTATGGAGGTTTCCTTACTGGGGGGTGGGGGTGGGATGTGGATATTAAGGGTGATTAGCTTATGGTCAGACCTGACTAACGAGGGGGTGACCACAGGTGTGGAGCATTGATTTCCCATGTTGGTAATGACCAGGTCTAGAATATTGTAGCCCCTGGTGGGACTATGGATTAGTTGATCCAGGGTGTTGGAATTTATGAATTCCAAGAACCGTTGGGCAAAGGTGTTGGTACATGAGTAGTTTCCCCAGTTAATGGCAGGGTAGTTAAAATCACCCAGTATTAGGGTGTTTGGTTCTATCTTAATATTTTCCAGTATGTTTAGAAAGGTGTAGTGAGAATCTTGGAGCATGCTGGGCGATCTGTAGCAAGCTACAATTTGGATTGCAGTCTTACCTAGTGTTAGTTGCACCTGGAGAATTTCAGACGCATTGTGTTGGGCAACTAGCCTGGTGGTGTGAATATCCTTGGTGAATATTGACACTCCTCCACCTTTAGTGTTTCGGTCCTGGTTTGGTGGCCGAAAAGTGTGGTAAGAGTTGTAGCCTGGTATTGCAGGGGTGCTCTCTGGAGCCTTGAACCAGGTCTCAGTTACTGCACAGATATCGATGTTCTCCATTTTTAGGAGTGCCTAGAGAGAGTGCATTTTGAGGTTTAGACTTCTAGCATTGAGTAGCATTACCTTCAGATTTTGCATGCTTGTACCTGTTATGGTGGTGGTTTTGTCCTTTGAACTTTGCCTAAAAAAGGCACTATAGGGGTGGCAAGAACCTTAGCCAGTAACCTGAATCCCAGGGGTGACAGGTGCAGACCATCTCTGGCAAAGCATCGTGGTCTGTCGAGCATGTCGTCCCAGGCAGACAGATACTGAATCCCCTTTGAATGATACCAGAAGCTTAGCCAATTGTTGAAGTCAATCGTTTTGTCCTTATACTGTGGTATCATTCTGGGCGAAGGCAGGATGCTAATCAGGGCTAGGATCATTCCTGCCTGGGCCACATGATCCGAGAGCTCTTCCATGTCTCTTTTCATGTAGTCCAGGGAGGTACATCTCAAGTCATTCACTCCAACATGGACAATGACAGAGTCATTTTTGTACTTGTGGAGTGATTTGAGTGCATGCATTATGTGGCGGATCCTGGCAGCCATCAGGCAGCTGACTGTAATTTTCTCCTTGTTCAGCCTGGTGAGTGGGACATCAGTGTACCAGATTATAGAGTCAGCTATGACTAAAGTGTTAGGTATGTTGTCTTGCCTTAGGGGCTGTTGCTGGGTGGCACACTGGTGTTGTGAGCTATGTGACACTTTGGTTGTGATTGGTGTTTGTTTGCGTTTCAGCTTCAGAGGTCCTTGCTGCTTGGGCAGGTTACAGTTAAGGGCCTCTGCATATGTGGATTTAGTGTTGCTATATGTACGTGTTGGTGGTGTGGGTTTACAAGGACTATGTGTTGCTTGAGATGTAGTGTGGGTGTTAACATTCTCCTCTTGACTGTCTAGAACAATCTTGGGTGGAGAGAGCTTTGCTTCCATTTTGGCTATCTAAGTGCATCTCTCACAGGTTGTAGTGTTGGGTGGTAGGAGGAGAGGGTTGTCTGTGTACATGAGGCAATTGCTGCATTGCCCCAGTATGCCCAGTATGCACTTTAGTTTGGAAGGACAGGTTGCAAAAAATTAAGGTATGAACCCTCCCTTAGTAGCTCTGTAGCTCAGACTGAAAGTAGAAGAGTATGTTTAGTGTTTTTATTCATGTCTCATACTCAGTAAAATGTGTTTTTTGTTTCTGATTCTCTCACCTGATGTTTGTCAAGTTCTTGTCATGTTGCACTACTCTCTCCTTTCAAATTCACCCATGAGATGTTCATCTCACAAACATAAAGCTTATGCCAGTGTGTGGTTCCTTGCCCAAGATTATTGAGTTTTACTATTCATCTGTTTTGGTTTCTGTAGTGTATATGGTGCTCCAACTCAGTGGGCACATACAGGACCTGTAAATGGCTTTTGTAGGAAGAAGTATAGAAGGAGGGTGTTAGCATCAAAACTGCTCACAATCTGAAGGATTCTTGAGTAAAACATTTACTCTTATAAATACTGTAGTGTGCAGCATCTAACACTTTATTTTATAAATATTTTTCAACAGGAAGAATGAGGAATATCAGTTCTGCCTTGAAGAGCGGTTGATTGAAAAAGACCAAATAGAGGTAAGCTTAAATATTATTGGGAGCAAGTTATGTGTTTTAGAAGAATGTCTGTGGTGAATCTCCTGTGCTTTGACTTACCAAGTCATACAGTGTGAGATTAAGGGTAAGGGCAGTAGGACACCGTGGCTACCAACTTAGAGTGGAAGATGTGTTTAAATCATTATCCCAGAATTCCTGCAATAGAAGTAGATTTTCAGAGAGGTGGTAGGGCGATTGACTATGATTTATTTAGTAAGGGACACAACAGGTAGCACACTCACCTTTGGTGTAGAAGGCTTTATGTTCTATTTCCATTCCAGGAAGATAATTTGTTGACATTGCAGTGAAGTATGGGGGGTGGGTGCTATCATCCGTCAGATGTGACATTAAGTTGAGCCCCTATCTGCCTGAGTTGGTGGCATATAAGGTGGATGAAGAAGATCCCACAGTACCTATTAAAAAGAGTAGGAGTTTTTTATTTGTACAACTATTTACAATTTACAAGAAAACAAGCTTTCATTAAACATTATTTTCCTTTATTTATTAACATCTCTTTACATAAGTATAGACCCCCACTCTTTATTCTGCAATCACCACTTAATTTTCCTTATAACATTTGGTTAAACATTATTTCATTCAATCTCTCATTCTAAATTATCCATATAGTGTAAACATTTTTATTGAAATTATTAACATATTCTTTACTATATCTTCCATAAATGCACATTCAATCATATCCATATTTATCTGATTATACTCATGAAATTCTTTTACAATTTTGTTTTCTATTAACTTTTTCCATACATTTTAACTCTTTTACATGTAAAAAAAAATGTTTGTTTTCCAACTCTCCACAAAAAAAAAAAAAAAAAGATTTTTCTCATTTATTTTTATAGGGCGTATTTCCCTTTATTGGCAACTATTAATTTGTAATCTCCATAAGAAATCCTGACATTCAGTATTTTTCTTACACTTTCCATTTCTTTGTGTTATAGCTTTAATTTTATCTTCTGTTAAACGATCCCATGGATTAATACGATAATTTTGCAATATTATATTTTTATACCATAGTTTTGTATTTTCTTCTATTCTTTCTCTCTTTAATTTCCATAAGTTTATTTTTCTTGATATATTCTTATATCTTAATTTCTCCATTCTCTTTCCTTTTTGTTCATTTTAATTATATCCCATTCAACCATACCAAGAACCTTTACAAATTCAATGAAGCTCCATGTACTATTGCATTTATTAACCCTAAACCCCCTTTCTCCTTTTCCATATACAGTACTCCTCAGTTCACTGGATTTAATCTAGCCCCCCAGCTAAAATAAGACATAATATTAAATATATTCTTTTATATTTTCTTTATGTATTACCCAACATTCTGATCAATTTAAAAAAAAGATGTCATTGTTAATTTTTCCAAAGCTCTGTTATAAGTTCTTGACCTTTTTCATTCCATTCCTTTTCTTTAATTCTCTTAATTCCTTTCCCTAATTTAATATATTCTTTGTTTTCATCTATCCCACTCCATGTAACTAAATGATCAGACAGGCTGTTTCTACTGCTTCATCTATCACCATGTTCATAGTCTTCGATAGCAAAAAAATAATCTATTCCTGTTTTTAATTTTCTTTTCTATGTATTTTTTCCAAGTAGTTATATATCTCTAAATCTCCACATTTTATTATTTCTCTCATTATTTTCTTATCTGATCTGTTTTTGCTCCTTTTTTTTATATCACAAAGTCCTCTGTTTTTATTATATCCATATTCATTATAACATAATAATATGTTCCCTTTCTTTATATATCATATATGCATATACTGCTATTAATCTATACACTTTCCTTTTCCACCTAAAATCTACTACTGTTAATCTTCTTAATTTAAAGTATAATTCAATATTTGTATTCCCTTTCTATATAATATAGCAATTCCTAAACATTTTTCATTACCAAGATTCCATATTATACCTCCTGTCCATAATGTTCCTGTCTGTTCTCTTTCTTCTTTACTTAATAATGTAATATTTTCCAGTACTATCAAATCCACCTCACATATCTCACACCATTCCAGCACTCCTATCCTCCTTTTTAAATGATTTACATTATTAACATTAATAGATAAGATCCTAAGATTATTTGCTGTACTTCCCCTTAATTTACAGAACATTGTTTATCTAACCATTCCTTTTCTTTTTAACATTCATTCCTACATCCTATAATTGTCTTTTCCTCTCTTTAGCCCATTCCCCAATTGAACTTTTTTGACCATTCTCCAATTTATTTCTTCTCCATCACTAGCTTCTGTCCCACTATTTCTTTCCCCATCCATTTTTGTGCATTAACTACTTCTTGATCTAGTTCATTGTTTTCTGTTATCTCCTGTACTTCCTCCTGTTGTAATTGTTCTCTCTCATTTCCATTACTTTCTGATCTTCTTTCTTTCTTACAATCCATCCAGACGTATCTTGTTTGCTTACATTTATAACATGTTTTTAGCATCATGACCAGTTTCCCCACATACATAACATCATTTTATCACAATTATTTACAAAATGACTCTCCTTCCCACAAACAACAAGTTGTTGGTTGTCCCCAATATTTAATCACAGCTCTGTTACCTTCAGCATTTATCATGCTTATAATGTGAATTATTTTGCCATTTTCCATTTTTTAAATGATAATATAGGACCAAGACCCTGTCTATAGTCCTGTATCATCTATAACTTTTGAAATGTCCTTTACTTCTTTACAATAATTCTTCAACAAATACTTCTTAATGGTCTCTCTTTCAGTTTCAGTTTGGAACTGAGTATTAACATTTTTTGTGTCTGTTGAAAAAAGTCTGAACAACATATTTATTCTATGGATAACTTTCTGTCTGAAGTTGTTTTAATTTGGTCTTCAACCTGTGGGACATGGATCTGGGAAAGATCCGACTTGGCCACATTTCTTCAGCATTGGATCTGAGCTCCAAGTTCCTCCCTTACCTGTAATGCCTCTGTCTCCTTCCTCCCCTCAGATCTTGTTTGCCACGCTAATAGCAAACATTGTGGCCCACTGTGCCAGGCTTTCTTTTGGTAAGAGGTATCTTTCACCTTTCTCTCTTTTTTCTTTCCCCCTACCTTTCTTGCTCTCAGGCATGAGTTTATAGCAAAATAAACCTTACTTATTCCCATTTCTCTCTACCCTTTCCTTAGTGTGTGTGTCTACCCTTTCCTTAGTGTGTGTCTGTGTGTGTGTGTGTGTGTGTGTGTGTGTGTGTGTGTGTGTGTGTGTGTGTGTGTGTGTGTGTGTGTGTGTGTATCAGGTTGGAATGCTATGGCTTGCAGCAAACTTGATCTGAGGGGAGGAAGGAGACAGGAGCATTATGGGTAGGGGAGGTGCTTGGAGCTTGGATCCAATGCTGAAGAAATACAGCCAGTCAGAGCCTTCCTGCATCAGTGTCCCATGGGTTGAAGACAAATGAAACACAACTCAGATGGTATGTTATGTTGAGTACATAACTTCTTTTTTTCCTATTTAGCTGAGAAAGTTTCTAAAACTTCAACTATCTCAAATAAGTCACAATAAATGGCCTTCTTTATAGACAAAAAGGCCCTTACCATCTGTCCTATGCCCTTATCTTTAAAGGCGCAACAGTCTTGTTCCATACTTCTTACTTGTCCATTTCCAACTTTTTCATACTTTGAATCTTTACTACAAACCTTTTTTCTGCTTCTTCTTCTTCTTTTCCCTTCTAAATTCCTTTTGCTCTCCAACTACCTCCACAAATGATCTTTTCTGCATTTTCTTTCCTTCCTCTTGATGTATTCTTTCCATCATGATAGTTCTTACCCTGTGTCTGGCTCACTCTGCTCCACTAAGTCTTAATATACCATCCTGCAGTCGTCCCAGCATGGAGGGTTGTAATTAGAACTTCCTTAAACCTCAAGAAAAGAATTCCTACCCAACTTGCATTATCGTTCCTGTTTAAACCAAGCTGAATCCTATCCCCTTACTTATTCCACTCAACGACCCCATTATTTCTTTCCTCCACCCCCCTCTCAACTGCCCTTTCACCATTCTTTTACTTCTCAGCTACCCCTCTCCTGCTTATTTCCTTCCAGCCTTCTTTCACTCATTTTTATCTCCACTGCAGCCTCCACTTCTACCAACTCTCATCTACCTTTCCCCATTTCATAGCCCATAATGTTAATTTCCTAATAACTAATTTCCCATTTTTCACTCTGTGTGCCTTCTTTGAATCCCTAATTCCTCGATTTCTCTCATCACTGTTTACCTTCAAGAACTATTATCTCTAATGCTATAATTTTTTCCACTATTACTCCTTAAAAATGCTTATCTCAGTATTATACTCAAGTATTCAAATCTTTACACAGTGTGTGTCTTTAACCAGTCTGCCGTTCCATGTCACCCCTTATTGACATAACTATGCCTCTTAAAACAAATCACTAATCTACCACAGTTGCTTTACTCCCATGGAATTTCACACGTATGTAGATATATATGAAAATGCAGTCAATGTCAAATTTGTTGGCTATTCTTTTTGCTTATGTATGTATATGTATTATGCATTCCCACTCTGTTTATTATGTAAAAGTTATTTTCTATTCTCTATGTATTGTTTTGTATACTATCATCCACTAAGTAAAAATCATTTTCTGTTTCTCTTTGTATTGGTGCTTTTCTTCCCAGGCCTCTGCTGAAAATGGGTTTCTTACCAGTCGGATATTCCTGGTAACTAAATGTCAAATAAATAAATAAACTGTAATCCATTCATATTAAACTTCTTGTTTTGACTTTTCATACTACTCCCTTTGAAATAAATCCTCCATATCTTCGATACGATCTCCTCCATTCTCCTTCATGAAACCTTCTTCTCCTTTATCGTAAGACAGCTGCATGGAGTTGGCATTCTCCTCTCCTCCCTTCCAGTCATCCGCCATGTTTCCATACTGTTCTCCCAGCCACCACTACCAGAAGTTCCCCAATGCTCTAGACAAATTTCCTCTTGTAGTACAAATACCACTCATGGACTCCCCTGAAAATCTGCTAGCCTAGTGGGACTAACACAGTTAACACATGATAAACAACAAGGCTAAATAAAATAAAACAAATAAAATGAAATACATTTTATTTATCCTTTGCAATTAATAATTTGGTGTAGGTAAGGTCCCTTTACAGGGGTAGCCCATGGAGGAAAACTCCACTAAAGAGTATAACAACAGCAACAATTTCCAAATGAAAACATTCAATGCATACAGGCAATACATGCATACGCCGATGTTTTACACCACAGCAATTGATATGCCATGAGGAGTAGGATGAAGAATTTTGCCTTTTACGAAAAAAAAAAAAAAAAGTCAGCATGTGCTTTGTCACTGAATAAGTTTCTTTCACTGAAGCAAAATTGTAAGAGTTATCTCGTGCTCAGATAAAAGTCCAATGAAACGTTCTAAGCATTTACACAATTTTATAAAAAGAAAGGCAACTTATTACTGTTAACCACCTCTTAAATAGTAATGTGCTATTAGTCTTAATTATCTTAAACAAAATATCTTCTGCATCTTGTTTTTGGGTAGTGAGACTTCTAAGAAACATTCATTTTCTGTGTGTAAGAAAGATGCTCTTTCTTTTTAGTAGGATACATTTAGGGACAGATAGAGGGACAGAACAGGCATTGCTAAAGAGGCTTTCTAATTATTTTGTCTCTACTAATTCTCTGTGTGGCAAACGTCTGTTCTCTTTTTATGTTTCTGTTATCTGCAAATAGCTAAAACCATCTAATCATTTTTTGGATCAGGTGACATTTATAAAGGTTTTTTTTTGACTTACATATAGAAGCTGTCATTTATAGTATGTAATTTGACAAAGGGTGTTCTACATGTGTTCCAAGTGATTACTTGAATGCCATTTCCCAGAGACACAATGCTGAGGAGCAGAACCCTGATAGCCATTTCCCTTAAGAAATCATTGTTGTTGAGATTTCCAAGTGTGTGCTGCACTGGTAGTGATACTCTTTTTTTGGGGGGGGGAGGGGGGGTTCTCCCTTCTTTGAGTTGATGCCACCATGAAGTTAATATATTTATGTTTCGGGAGTGTCTAGAGATGCAAGAGACTTGTTCGCCCACAAAAAAAAACACTTAAAGTTAACTTTTTCTGCATTTTATATTTTGGACATTAAGGTTTATACACTTCTAATGGTTGAGATTCGATGTTTTGTAGTGAAACATTTTACAAATGCAGCTCCTCACTTCAGCAGTGCAAAGGAAAAGTGATTTACTTTGTTTAAAATGCAGCTGGAACAATGGTGTTATCAGAAAAATAGTCGTTATTGGGGGGGGGAGCCCCAGGTCAACGTTTCTTATCGGACTGCTGCCCATTTTGGGGGTTTGTAGGTAATAATAATCAGGTTAAAAATTTGGATTTAAGTTTCCATAACCATTTCATGTAAAACAGAACCAACTAATCTTTTAAGAAAAGGAAAGAAACAAGGGCTATCCATGTCTCTTCTTGAGTGAGGATAATAAAATTGTATTAAAATATTTTCAAAAAAAAAACAAAAAATTGGCAAGAATTATTAACTACAATTCAGTCTAAGGTAATGCACTACAGTAAGGCTAGTAATGTCTTTTGGCTTTTCCCGGTTAAGGGTCGCCACAGTGGAACTCCGGTCCACTAATGATTGGCAGTGGATTTTTATGGTACTGAGTTGCCAGCTTGACACCCAGCCTTCAAAGAAAGCACACCCATTCATGCACACATCTACCTGCATGTCTTTAATGTCACTTGACAATGGGGAGGACATGCAGAGTCCACACTATGATTCAGAAAAGCTTGCCGTGAGGGAGAAGCCTTTACATGGCTGCCACCCCCCCCTTTGTTAAGCCTATCGGATTGTTAGACTACCGCTGTCACTGATGCTTTTTACTAGTGAGGTCCTCAGCAAAGGGGTCGGTCTCACAGGCAGAACTGTGCAATAATGTAACACTCTGGGGTGCTGTTAATGCAAATTAGCCAGGTACTCTCTCTCTCTCTCTCTCTCTCTGTCTTTCACATGAAAATGCTAGCATGTCCGTTAAGAGTGCATAGTTGGAATAGTATACAAGTTCAACAAAGATATAGTGGTGTGCATTAATGTGTGTCTATGTGTGTGAGCATTCATGTAGGGGCATAAATGTTAGAGAATGGTTGGCATAATGATTAAGAGATTTGCCTTATAGACACAAGGTGCAGGGTTTGATTCTGACATGGGTTAATTGGCTAGGCTTAAAATGTCCCACAAGGGCAGTTAGACTAGTATTAATCTATATACCTATAATAAATGAAAGTGTGTGTCAGGGTGGATGCACTAGGGATTGATAGGCTTGTTAGTTGATGGGTGGGTTTGTTTGTTTGTGTGTATGTATGCATCTTTGTGTGACTGCATGTGTGTGTGTGTGTTTTGCATGTGTGTACTTGTGTCTTTCCTTGCATGTCAGAATGTGTGTGTGTGTGTGTGTGTGTGTGTGTGTGTGTGTGTGTGTGTGTGTGTGTGTGTGTGTGTGTGTGTGTGTGTGTGTGTTAGATTGTACGTATAGATAAATTGGTGACTATTTTTTGACTGTGATCAACTATGGTGAGAGGCTTTTTGGATACATGGGTGTGTATCCATGCATGCCTGGGGTGGGTGTGAGTGTACGTACAGGAGTGCCTGTGTGAATGTGATGCATGGGCCAGCAGGAAGATCTCTACCACTATCAGGTCTGAAAGTGCTAATGTTGGTTATTGTGTGAATCAGACATATGATGATGAGAAGCTGAATGATGTCTTTCACATCACTGCAGCCACAGCTATCTCTGAATTACATTTTTTAGTGCCATGGTAATTGATAATCATATAGTAGGCAATTACCTTGAGCAGTTAGCCTTAGGCAGTTATTGCAAGTGGTGAGCCTTTTACTGAATTCTTGTATAAATGTCCTTTATTGACTGTCTGATTTATACAAAGTTAAAAGAGGCATTGCTAACTTTTAGCACTGTCAGCATCATTTTTCAGGTTACCCCAAATAACATTTCAGTCCTTGACTGATTATTCAGTAAAAAAAGTGAGATATGGTTCATGTTATCTGGATCATCTGAGTACAACACAAAAGCTCCTGTTGCACAGATGTAGGCTTAACTACTGCAGGAAAAAAATCACCTGCAGAAGAGCTGACAGATCAAAACACTCCTGCTTGTGCATGAATACAAGCCAACATAAAAATCAAGAAGAGGTGAATCCATGTCATTAATAAAAGCATCTAAAAACTTGGGTTAATTTTGGTAGTTCATATAAGAATATATGCATGCATTCATCATATGGATAGTGAATTCAAGAAATGATGCCAAAGCAAGGTGTACAGAAATGCAAGGAACCTCGCATAAGAGAACATGAGCAAATTAAAGCCGTATATGAGCTTCACTTATATAGCGCTCAACGATTTTCCTGTTATTTCCATATTTTACCGCATTTCTTAGTTACCAGACTCATATCTTTGATTATAGTTAATGCAACACTGGTTGTGTGATTTATCACCTTTAGTTTGTTGCTTTTTTAGCAACTGTTGCTACTGTCATCTGACACTCAGTGGCCTGACAATACAAGTAGGCACTTGATTTTTATTTATTTATATTTGTTTACCATGAAATTCCAACTAAGAATTAAAACTCTTTTTCAGATGTGGCCCAGGGAGAGATTTGTATTTACATTTGTTTACCATGAAAGTCCAACTGAGAATTAAAACTCCTTTTTAGGTGTGGCCCAGGGAGGAATTTGTATATGGTTACATAAACAAATTTTGACTATGTGCAAAACATCTTTTAAAACAAAAGCATTTATAAGGTTATAACAGAAACATATCAAGAGTTTAACAATTAATTAATTGCCCTCAGCAGTACACCTTCATTAAAGTGAATGTTTTATAAAATTATACAAAGACAATTGTAAAGGTTGCACCACAGTGCTCATACATTAAAGTGACCCTGTTATAAAAAATAATACAAAAGATAGTATGGTGATTGACTGTGTGGCATACACATACTTTACAGGAAATTGTTATGCAGTGACAGTAGTGGAGATTGTTTGGCACGCATGTAATCAAGTGGTAATGAATACTGGTCTGATACAGGTGTGAAAGAATGATGCGAGAGAGATGGATGGGGTGTGATATATTGTTGTATAGTGAAAAGGACAGCCTTGGATATGGATAGAAAAGAAGACTTAGTGTGAGACAAGACAGAGAAAAAATTCTGAGTGATAAGTTAGTGAGGAATATGTAACAGATGAAATGCATAGGTGAAGTATGTGGTGGCCAAAGAAATGTGTGCTTAGAATAAGAAATAGACAACACTTTGAGAAAGTCACTGAAGTATTAGGGAGCATTCTAATGATCATTTGTTTAGAAGACATGAATCTGCAGAACAGATGCACTGTAGTTGATGGTAGCAGTATGTTATTGTTTCAAGAGAGGTGGAAGTTGAAGTAGCAGCTTGTCAGGTGGTTTGGAGAAGTAACATTTCCATGTGCTAAGAAGGAAGGAATTTTGCATCCTTGTTTGAAAGTTTTTGGTGCAGTTGTTTGATGATGGGAGGTTGGGAAGGAGTTTTGCTGTTTGCCATTTGGCAAGTATATAGAAAGTCTCCATGAGAGCTATGTGAGTTAGTCACATTTGCTAGATAATTTTCAGATGAGCAGAGTAGGAGAATGGATATACCAGTGCAGCAGAGTGGTGCTGAGGGAGGGACAAGCTTGTAGCTAGTGGAGGATTTTTTTGTGCTATTTTTAATTTATTGACTTTGGGGAGGTTAAGAAAGTTGAGCCAGTTTAACCATTTGAGTGGTATGTTCTGTTAAGAAGGCTGGCATCCTTTTACTTGCTTTACATAATTATGTGAGACATTAAGATTTTTATAAAATAGAAGAATGCAGTGAGTCAGAGGCCCATCAGTAGCCTTTGGCTTATGTTACAGATTAATTTGACATAGAACCATTTTCTTAGCAAAGAAATTCTTCAGTATCCCCATAAATGTAAATGTATCTAACTATTGTTTGTAATAGAGTTTATTATGTGCTTTTGTTTTAATGTCCCCATTAGTTAATTTACTGGTTTTATTTTTATTTTTGATCTGTTAACTAGGGTAGAGTGCTGATAAAAATAGAACATTTTTGTCTCTGCTCTGGTCAGAAACAATAGAAAATATAAGATGCATGTATTCATTAATACCGATCATGCAAAGCATTGTAAAGTAACAAGTGTTTCTTTACTCAGATACTTGATTGTTCTTTGCAGTATAATACAATATTTTTTTCACAAATGCTTGCAATATTAATATATGCTTAAACAAAAAATAAAAACCAAAATAAAGAAAAAAATAAAATGAAAGAAGTTTGTAGTGATGGAAATACAGATTAAACATCTAAGCAACATCATCTTTTGAGTTTTATTAAGCTGTATTATTTGTACCTCTCTATACAAGTTTGGTAACAGAACAGTATTTTAGAGATGTTATTTTCTTTCATTGTTTTCCACTTCTTACTGCAATATAAACATTTGCCCCATGCTAATCATTATTTAATCAAATCTTATGAAAGTTTACTAGAATTTGAGTGGGTTCTTCTTTGAATTGCCAAAATGAACAACCCAATGGCCTGGAAATGCTGAAAAAGAAGTATAAAAATGTTAACTTTGTGTTTTTTACTTGGCTCAATCCTCAAAGTGGCCCTCGCACCTCTAAAATTATATTCACCAGCCACATGGTTATGCCAATTTGAAGAGAGGAGAAATCAGTACATCAGCTTGTCATCACACATTTTATATTCCTTTTATTGCAATAGGCTTATTACCTTTTAAACCACTGTATTAGATGATCTTTTTAAACTTTGTTTCTTTTTATGTGCTTTTTCTTTAGCTTCTAGAAGCCATGTTTGGCAGAATATTTTATGAAGAAAAAGAATGCAAGAACAGACTTATGAAGCAAGTTAAAGAAATGACAAAGGAAATATCTGATATGAAGAGCAAGATACACGAATCACAAACAAAGTTGCAGGTTGTAAATGAAAAACAAAGCCTGATTGCTGAAAGAGACAAGCAAGTCAAAGAAATGACAGAGGAAGTGGTTCATCTGATGCAGGAAATCAGTTGTTTGACATTAGATTATGATATAATTAAGAGCAAGATAGATGAAGTACAAACAAATTTGCAGGCTGTAAACAATGAAAAACAAACCCTGATTGCTGAAAGAGACAACTTATTGCAACAAAAGAATAAGTTGTTTTTAGAAATGGAAAAAATTAAAGTGGAAAATGAAGAGAACATGCAGCCTGTCACTGAAGAAGAGATGCAATGTAAAAACAATGAGCTCCTATTAACACAGCTGCAAAGCAATAACTGTGAACTGCAACTGGAAAGGGAGAAAAATGCAAAGGAAGAATTTAACATAAAGACCCTGTGTGAAGAAAAACAAAAGCTAATCACTGAAAAAGATAACCTGAAGTGCAATAACGATAAACTGCTATTGATGATAAAAGAACTTAAAGAAGATAGTGAAGAGACGGATCAATGTTTTTACACTTTAGCCAGAATCAATAAGACACTGATAATGGAAAAAAAAGACATGGAACTCAAAAACCATAAACTGCAGTTAAAACTGGAATCATTGCAAAAAGATAAAAAAGACATGACTGTAGAGCTTTCTAAGATCCTTGGTCAAAACAAACAAAATCTCACTAAATTAATTGAAGTGAAGAACATCAGCAGTGACTTGTTCCTGCAAGTAGAAACACTAACAAAAGAAAAAGAAGAAATGAACATAAAGTTAAAGATCCTTCAGGAAGAAAACGAGATATGTAATCACTGAAATACAAAAGTTGCAGAGCATAAAAATACTAATCTTAACCACTGAAAGCAATGCCTTACAACAGAATGAAAATTTCCAACTTTTAAGCACGGAAACATCTGGCAGTTCCCCATATCATATCATCTGATGTTGTTAATCTTCTTCCCATTCATCACTGATGGATACGGTTCCGAGCCCTCGGAACTGAGTCAGCCTAATACCAAGCTCACGTGCACCAAAAACTCTTGAGCTAAGCTGCTACCCACAATGCCCTCCTTCTCCTAGTTACCCCAGATCTCGTTTGCCGTGTAGCCATACAACAGTGTTTTATCGAGCTCTCCAGCTAAGTGTTGTATTTTATAAACATTTGTTGCATTTTGAATAATTTTTCTGTTCTAACTATTTTTGGATTCATAGATTAGTACTAAGCTAACTTCCCTTGTAAGCCATTTAAAGCTTAGCCAGTTATCCCTTATGAGACTCAAACCCTGCACCTTGTGTTTGTAAGGCAAAAACCTTAACCATTACGCCACTCGTGGGTCAATTTTCTGATGGGATACATGACAAAGTTGCTTCTCAGCTTCCAACCCTAGAGTCTATTTCCAACTCATCCATGAGGTTGCTGTCTCATGCAACCGAAGGGGTGGATAGAGCTGCAGGTGAAGGCGTATTTATGAGACATCATGCCTGGATGTGCATTTGTGACCTTGTGGACTCCTTCAAGTCTTCCTTCTTAAATGCCCCTATCGAACCGTCTGCTTTGCTCAGTTATAAAGTGAAGGACACACTAGCCAGGTGCAAAGAAGATGGAAAGACCTAGGCTGCCATTGGCCTATGTTTTTCCAAACCTCAGCACTCTTTCTCCAGGAACCACAGGAGTGGAAAGATATGGCACAAAAAATCTCAAGGCCCTTTCCGCAGTGCACATGGTAAGGAAACCCCCAAAGGCAGAGGGGGTTCAAATAGTAGAAGACGGCCCTTTAGAGGCAGAGGCGATCCCTAAAACAAGGACTCCAGAAATTCTTTCTCCAGACGACCCTATCAGTGCTCCTGAAGCACTGCCCAATTGCTTTTCTCTGGAAGCAGTCAGGGCTCGTTTTTCTCTGCACCAAACTGCCTGGCACTTTATTACAAACTATCGGTGGGTGCAAAGAATAATTTCCAGAGGCTATTACATCCCTCTAATATCTTGCCCAAGACCTCCAAAATGCCTTCCCGATGTTCCATCCAGTCAGAGGGAAGAGGTGGCTTCAGAGATAAAGCTGTGTCAAAAATGAGTCATCCAACCAGTCCCTCCAGACCAGTGCGGATCCGGTTTTTACTCAAGATTCTTTTTGGTGCTAAAAAAGACCGAGGACTGGAGACCCATTTTGGCTGTCAGCCAACTAAACAAATCAGTGGTTCAAACCAAATTCCATATGATCACGATGCAATCCATTCTCCCCTTTCTTTGGGAGGGAGTGTGGATGTGCTTGATAGACCTCCAGGATGTGTATTACCACATCAAAATGGACAAGCGTTCCAGGAGTCTCCTTCGCTTCCGGCTGGGAGCCAATCATTAAAAATTCAGAGCCCTGCCATTCAGTCTCTCGACAGCACCCAGAGTGTTCATGAAATGCCTAGCAGTGGTAACTGCTCATCTAAGACTTCAGGGATTCCAGATGTTTCCATATTTAGACGATTGGCTGCTCTCCACCCCCACCAAGCGCCTACTGATCATAGCCCTCCGCTACACTCTAGCACTGGCGGAGTTTCTAGGCATCACAGTACACTGGGAGAAATCCAATCTTCATTCCACCCAGCAATTGGAATATATAGGAGCAGTATTCAATACTCAAACAAGCCAGGTCTCTCTCCCACCTCACAGACTTCAGAGGTTAAAATTACAAGTGCAAGTGATACTCTGTCAAAGGAAGGTGTCAGCAAGGGAAGTTCTACAGGCTCTGGGGTCTATGGCAGCTGCCATCCCAATTGTTCCCCTGGCAAGACTGCATATGAGACTTTTACAATGGCTCCTTTTGTCCCAGTGAGTGTCCAATCTTCATCCTCTAAACTCGCAGAGCCTCATCACCAATTCCTGCAAGCAAGATCCTCTTTGGTGGATGAGAGCAGATGAAACTCTTTGGTGTCACCCCTTCTAGACTTCTCAACCCAATGCCATGGTGACTGCGGACACTTCCCTGATAGAGTGGGGGGGGGGCATTTTCAGGGAAAGACAGTCCAAGGCACATGGTCCAGCTTGGAAGCCAACTTGCATATCGACATCCTGGAGTTGAGAGCGGTGCTGTTGGCGTTGCAGGCACTTCATCTGCTCCTTCCATCGGGAACGATTGCAATCCAGTCAGATAATATTTCTGTAGTCTGCTACATAAACAAACAAGGAGGGACCAAATCTACCCCCTGTGTTGAGAGATCAAGAAAATTTGGCATTGGGCGATAGCTTCCAACCGCTTTCTTATAGCAACACATATCCCAGGGAGCTTCAATGTGATTGCGGACAGGCTGAGCAGATGCATCCTTCTTCCACATGAGTGGTCTCTCAACCCGAACATGACAGCAGAAATTTTCTGCCACTGGGGCCAGCCTTGCTGCAATCTTTTTGCTTCCCCTTCAAACAACAAATACAGCAGCTTCTTTGCCCTCTTTCACCCAGACAAGGAATCACTGAGAGATGCTTTGACTCACGATTGGCCCGCGGGTCTCCTCTATGCTTATCCTCCAATACCTTTGATACCGCTATTTCTGAAGAAAGCAGTTCGGTTGAGATGCAAAGTGATCCTCATTGCCCCGTTTTGGCCTCGGCAAGTATGGTTCCCCTTCCTCCGGCCTCACCTATTACAACCTCCATTGATCCTGTACACTCACCATGACCTAATCTCTCACCCCAAAGGTTGAATCCCCTAAATCTGTCCACTCTCAAGCTGACAGCTTGGTTTCTCCACTTCTGTTAGTCACCAGGCAGCAAACCCTCGCCTCACCTGTTCACGATATTATTCTGGCCTCCCATAAACCATCCACCAGGAATCTCTACAAAGATAAATGGAAAAGATTCGCTATTTGGTCTAATAATCAGATGCTAGACCCTTTTTTAATTCCTACAGCTGCTATACTTCAATACCTTTCCGAGTTGTTTGACGATGGGGCATCAGCTTCTACTATTCGAGTCCACTTAGCAGCTATCTACAATTTTCATAATGGCTGAGATAGCATCCTTCTTATCTCCACCCACCTCTGCAAGGTTTTTCTCAAGGGAGTTTTCCATAGCAGACCCCCTATCAGGCAGCCTGTAGAGACATGGAATCTCTCTCTGGTATTACAGTCTCTCTCTCTCTCCCCTTTTGAGCCTGCTACAACATGTGACCTTAAATTCCTATCATGGAAATCTCTGTTTTTGCTAGCGGTCACATCGGCTAGATGGATATCTGAGTTACAAGCCTCATGCATCAAGAGCCCTTATCTAATCTTTCATAAAGACAGAGTATCTCTTCGTACTAATCCATCTTTTCTCCCCAAAGTGGTATCTGACTTCTCTGTTAACCAGTCCATTGAACTTCTTGTGTTCTTTCCAAATTATTCCAACAAGGGAGAATACTGTCTACATTCATTGGACGTACATAGACAACTATGTTTCTACTTGGAAAGGACCAAATCTTTCCACAAGTCGGATCAACTTTTCATCTCCTTTCTTGGTCCAAAAATGGGATGTCACAAAAAAGGCAGCAATGAGGCCACAGTATACACCGTTGCTGCTGCCTTTTTTGCGATTAAACGGTGTATACTGTGGCCTCGCTGCTGCCTTTTTTTGTGATTAAATGATGTATACTGTGGCCTCGCTGCTGCCTTTTTTGTGATTCAAAAATGGGGTGTGCCATATCAAAAGTCACTTTATCAAAATAGCTCAGAAATTGTATTACTTTTTCTTACTCACTGGCGAATTAATTTTAGCCTGTTCATATCAAAGCTCATTCAACAACAGCCATCGCAACTTCTGTTGCTTTTCACTCCAGGGCTTCCATGGACGACATTTGCGCAGCAGCCATTTGGGCTAAACCCCATACTTTCATCAAATATTACAAATTGGATTTGGTCTCCAGGGTAAGAGCGACCTTTGGCTCAATGGTTCTCAGGAATGTTCTTCCATAAGGGCCACCCAGGATTCCAAGTAGCTGGGGACTCTGTCCCATCAGTGATGAATGAGAAGAAGATTAACAACATCAGATAAAGAAGTTATGTCTTAGCATAACGTTCCATCTGTGTTGTTGATCTTCTTCCAGTCATCACACCCTCCCTCAGTCCCCCACCAAAGGCTCCTGGTGGATCTTCTGGGTCCTTGTGGTGTTTCAGGGTTTCTGCGCAGAAATGGCCTCTGTTTTTTCTTCTATAAGTTGGATGCAAACTCGATCTGAGGTAACTGGGAGGAGGGCATTGTGGGTAGCAGCTTAGCACAAGAGTTTTGGGTGTACGCGAGCTTGGTATTAGGCTGACTCAGTTCCGAGGGCTTGGAACCGAACCCATCAGTGATGACTGGAAGAAAATCAACAACACAGATAGAACGTTATGATAAGACATAACTTCTCTTTTTTTAGCTTCATTGGTGCACTAGTACTTCTTCCATACTTTCTCTGCTAAGAAGAGAAGGAACAATTAGAATCTTCTCAGAGGAGTCCAGTTTTAGAGAAACAGAAATCTTCCTTTCTTTTCTGTAAGGGAAGCCCTTGCAAAAGAAATTTGTTCCTCAAGACTGACATATTCAAGAAACTGCAGCTGTGCACTATAACATAAATCCAGAAGCTGGATCAGTAAGCTAAATGTCACTTCTGAAAAATTCATAAACATGTCACTGGCCAACTACATACACATGATACTGGCCAAGGTTCTTGCCACCCCTATAGTGCCTTTTTTAGGGGGTGTTCCAAAGACCAAATTACCACTGTAACAGCTACAAACAAATGTGATCTGAGGGTCAGGCTGCTCAATGCTAGAAGTTTAAATCTCAAACTGCACTTGCTCGAAGCACTCCTTAAAATGGAGAACATAGACATTTGTGCTGTAACAGAGACCTGGTTCAAGGCAGCAGAAAGCACATCTGTACTACCTCATTCACACCTTTTGGCCCCAGAACTTGGACTGAAGCTCCAAAGGTGGTGGTGTTTCCATATTCATAAAGAATGCACACACCTCCAGACTAGTAGCCCAACATAACGCATCTGCGATACTTCAGGTGCAGCTAACACTGGGTAAGACAGCGATTCAGGTGGTAAGTCCCCAGCCATGTCTCGAGACTCACATTCCATATTCCTAAGCACCCTGGAGAATATTAGGGTCCAACCTAACACTCTCATACTGGTCGACTTCAACTACCCCTCTATTAACTGGGAAAGCTACTCATGTACCAATACACTTGCCCAACACTTTCTGGACTTCATTAATTCCAATACCCTGGACCAGCTTGTTCTTACCCCAACTAGAGGTAGCAACATCCTTGACCTGGTCATTACTAACATGGGCGACCATTGCTGTACACTAATAGTCATCTCCTCACTGGTTAGATCCGACCACAAACTAATCACCTTGAAAATCCACATCCCTCGCACCCACCCCCCACAAAGGAAACCACCATGAAAAACTTCTCTAAAACTAACATTGTGCTCCTAAAAACAGAGGTGGCTAACTTTATGGCACCCATGCAAATGGAGAATAGCTGCATGATCACCGAATCATACACCAATGCACTGTACAAACTCATACACAAATGCATGGATCTCGCCATACCCAATAGAACCAAGAAGTTCTCATAAAAAAACAAAGCCAATCTGGTGGACCCCTACCATAAACAAACTCTATAACAGAAGGAGGAAACTGATGAGGAATAAGGTTAAGTCCCAAGACTAGAAAAATTCCCTTATCAGTCTAAACAAAAGGGTGAGATCCCTCATCAAATCCTCTAAAGCTAGCTATGAAAACAGAATTGCAGCAGATAGTAAAGACAACCACAAGGTCTTCTATAGTTATGTAAAGAATCTCCACGACAATACCCAGATTTGCTCTAAGCTACTGCACAATGGTCCCTCCTATACCGAGCCAACAGATATTGCCAATATACTGGCCGACAGATTCAGTGCCAACGTTACCCCTCTCCCCAGGCACTCAGTATTACTGCTGTACAGGTTAAAACAGCACTGTCCAAGGCCAAAAATACAGCTTCTATGGGACCTAACAATATCCCCGGCTGTGTTCTATATGAACTACAGAGTGAACTAGTAGCTCACCTGTGTGCCCTGTTCAATCACAACCTCACCTCAGACTTTGTCCCTACTATATGGTGCACTGCTACAGTCATCTCTCTCACCCCATTAACCTAATGAGTCTGATATGCAAAGCTATGGAATGCATCATCATGGACCTAATAAACAAGGATATAGGGAATCTCCAAACTCTGGATCCTACACAGTTTGGTTTTGTGAAGGGTAGATCATGCCTGCTCAACTTGGTCGACTTCTTTGAGTCAGTCACCAGAGCTGTGGATGAAGGCAAGGTGGTTCATACAGACTACCTTGATCTGGCCAAGGCCTTTGATACCATTCCCCACTCAGGAATCATAGAAAAACTCACTAAGCTTGGCATCAACCCCTATATCACTAGGTGGGTTGCAAACTGACTCACAGATAGAACCCACAGTGTGAAAATAACTGACTCCAAGTCAGACTACTGACCAGTCATAAGTGGAGTCCTACAGGGTTCGGTCCTGGGTCCTCTCCTGTTTGGTATCTACTTCTCTGAAGTCCAGGCCAACATGAAGGGACTCTGGCTGACAAAGTTCGCAGATGATTGCAAATTGGGAGCTGTTATTAACTCCCCAAGTGATGTTGACATCCTACAGAAAGGCCTCAATGAGACCAACAACTGGTGCCAGAACCATGGCCTTAAGCTCAATGCCAAAACATGTGCCGTCATCCCCCTTGGGAAAAACCCGGATCCCATGAATAACCATATTGATGGTAGTCCACTGAACATAGAAAGCGTTATAAGTGGTCTAGCAACATAGGTTGACAGCAAACTCTCTTTTGACCACTACATTGCCACTGTAGTCAGAAGGTCCTTCTGTGTAACACATCTCATTACTAATGGTTTTGCATCCAGGAAGAAAGAGGTCATTGTCTCCCTCTACTCTTCCCTCATTAGGCCAGTCATCGACTACAATGCCCCATTTGACATGTACCTCACTAGACACCTGCAACATCTGGAGAGGCCGCAAAAGTACCTCACAGAGAGGATCCTAGGCCTTAAACACTTGTCCTATATGGACAGACTCAAAAAACTCCCAACTATTCTTTGTCTCATATAGCCTACTTAGAGGCAATCTCTGCTTGACTTACAAAGCCATGTCTGACCCAGCTCTGTTAGAAATGCTACATCTAAAGAAATCCCAATCCCTCTGTACCACACGCTCCAGAGACCTCAACTTCATTACCACAATCAACAGAACATTCTGGAGGGACAGGTTCATAACCCAGAGACTGCCCATGCTGTGGAATAGACTTCCCATACATGTCAAGCAGAGCACCTCACTAGCCCTCTTCAAGGGAAATCTTGATGAGTGGATGGGAAATAAAAAATTCACCCCGGGGATCACTCCAGTGGCTCTACTCGACAGAGGTACTAGGAACTAAGGTCGGGTGGCACGATGCCAGGGTAATCCTATGGGCTAGGCTTATAAAGGCTCCAGGGCCATTAGCCTAGTACACACCTATGAACCTATGTACATATCTATCTATACATGTGTATATCTATACATACACACACAAGCATGCATCAAACATGCAGAAATCAATCAATATTAAATTTAAATACTCTCCAGCTACAATGATGAACCATCGAACATATACGCTTGTATAGGTTAAAAACCACTTTAATCCAACATTGATACACAAGATAAAAATGAAGTTTAACAAGTTATGTGCTTTCGCTCCATAATAACATCTGTGGAACTTCTTCAAAACTAAAATCATATATCCTACTTCTTATTAAATAGCAAATTCATAGGTTCATAGGTGTGTACTAGGCTAACAGTCCTGGAGCCTTTACAAGCCTAGCGCATAAGATTACCCTGGCGTGACACCCAACCTTAGTTCCCAGTGCCTCTGTCGAATAATGCCACTGGAGTGATCCCTGGGGTGAATTTTCTATTTCCCATCCGCGCATCAAGATTTCTCTTAAAGAGGGCCAGTAAGGTGCTCTGCTTGATATGTATAGGAAGTCTATTCCATAGAATGGGCAGTCTCTGGGTTATGAACTTGTCCCTCCAGCATGTTCTGTTGATTATGGTAATGAGTTTGAGGTCTCTGGAGTGTGTGGTGCAGAGGGATTGGGATTTCTTTAGATGTAGCATTTCTAAAAGAGCTGGGTCAGACATGGCTTTGTAAGTCAAGCAGAGATCACTGCTAAGTAGGCGATATGAGACAGAATAGTTGGAGTTTTTTTAGTCTGTCCTCATAGGGCAAGTGTTTAAGGCATAGGATCCTCTTTGTAAGGTACTTTTGTGGTCTCTCCAATTGTTGCAGGCATTTAATGAGGTACATGCCAAATGGGGCATTATATTCAATGATTTGCTTAATGAAAGAATGAGTAGGGGAGACAATGACCTCTTTCTTTCTGGATGCAAAATCCTTGGTAATGAGATGTGCCACACAGAATGACTTTCTGACCACAGTGGCAATGTGGTGGTCAAAAGACGGTTGCTATCAAACTGTGTTACCAGATCTCTTTTTATGCCTTCTGTGTTCATTGGACTACCATTGATGTGGTAATTCATGTTTTTTTCCCAAAGGAAATGATGACACATTTTTTGACATTGAGCTTAAGGCCATGGTTCTGACAACAATCATTGGTCTCAGTGAGGCCTTTCTGTAGGATGTCAACATCACTCGAGGAGTTAATAATAGCTCCCAACTTGCAGTCTTCTGCAAAATTTGTCAGACAGAGTCCCTTTGTGTTGGCCTGACTTCAGAGAAGTAAATACCAAACAGGAGAGGACCCAGGACCGAACCCTGTAGGACTCCTCTCATGACTGGTCAGTAGTCTGACTTGGAATCAGCTACTTTCACACTGTGGGTTCTACCTATGAGACAATTTGCAACCCATCTATTGATATAGGGGTTGATGCCTAGCTTAGTGAATTTTTCTATGATTCCTGAGTGGGGAATGGTATCAAACGCCTTGCCCAGATCAAGGTGGGCTGTATGAGTCACCTTGCCTTCATCAATAGCTCTGGTGACTGACTCAAAGAAGTTGAACAAGTTGAGTAGGCATGATCTACCCTTCACAAAACCAAACTGTGTGGGATCCAGAGTTTGGAGATTCCCTATATCCTTATTTATTAGGTCCATGATGATCCGTTCCATAGCTTTGCATATCAGACTCATCAGGCTAATGGGGAGATAGTTCCCAGGGTCTGTAATCACTCCTCCTTTGTGGAGAGAGATGACTGTAGCAGTGCTCCATTCAGTAGGGATAAAGCCTGAGGTGAGGCTGTGATTGAACAGGGCACACAGGTGAAGTGCCAGTTCACTCTGTAGTTCATGTAGAACACAGCCAAGTCTCATAGAAGCTGTATTTTTGGCCTTGGACGGTGCTGTTTTAACCTGTGCAGCAGTAATACTGGGTGCCTGGCAATCTACTGGTATTATGACTGGTCCCTGGTGGGGAGGGGTAAAGTTGGCACTGAATCTGTTGGCCAGTATATTGGCAATATCTGTTGGCTCGGTATAGGGGGTACCATTGTGCAGTAGCTCAGAGCAAATCTGGGTATTACCGTCAAGATTCTTTACATAGCTATAGAAGGCCTTGTGGCTGCCTTTATTATATGCTGCAATTCTGTTTTCATAGCTAGTTTTAGAGGATTTGATGAGGGATCTCAACCTTTTGTTGAGGCTGATAAGGGAGTTTTTCCAGTCTTGGGACTTCACCTTATTCCGCATCAGTTTCCTCCTCCTGTTGTAAAGTTTGTTTATGGCAGGGGACCATCAGATTGGCTTCCTTTTTTTTGAGGAGTGCATCTTGGTTCTATTGGGTATGGTGAGATCCATGCATTTGTGTACATGGTCGTACAGTTCATTAGTGTCTGATTCAGTGGTCATACAACTTATCTCCATTTGCATGGGTGCCATGAAGTTAGCCGCCTCTGTTTTTAGGAGCCCAAATTTAGCTTTGGAGAAGTTTTTCATGTTGGTTACCTTTGCGGAGGGGGGAGGTTGTGGATTTCTAAGGTGATTAGTTTGTGGTTGGATCTAACCAGGGAGGAGTTGACTACTGGTGTAGAGCAACGGTCACCCATGTTAATAATAACCAGGTCAAAGATGTTACTACCTCTAGTGGGGGTAAGAGCGAGCTGGTCCAGGGCATTGAAATTAATGAATTCCAGGAAATGTTGGGCAAGTGTATTGGTACATGAGTAGTTTTCCCAGTTAATGGAGGGGTAGTTGAAGTTACCCAGTATGAGAGTGTTAGGTTGAACCCTAATATTCTCCAGAGTGCTTAGGAATGTGGAGTGCGAGTCTTGGGATATGGTTGGGGACTTATAGCAAGCTGCGACCTGAATCGCTGTCTTACCCAGTGTTAGCTGCACCTGAAGTATCTCTGATGCGTTATGTTGGGCTACCAGTCTAGAGGTGTGCGCATCGTTTATGAATATGGAAACAGCACTGCCTTTGGAGCTTCGGTCCAAGTTCTGGGGCCGAAAGGTGTGGAATGAGTTATAGCCTGGTAGTGCAGGGATGCTTTCTGCTGCCTTGTACCAGGTCTCTGTTAGGACACAAATGTCGATATTCTCCATTTTAAGGAGTGCTTCGACTGAGTGCATTTTGAGATATAGACTTCTAGCATTGAGCAGCATGACTCACAGATTGCATTTGTTTGTATCTCTTATGGTAGTAATTTGGTCTTTGGAACACCGCCTAAAAAGGCACTTAATCCAACCAGTGTTATCCTGCTAATTATGATAAACAATTAAGTAACTAAAAAATAATGACTCAATAAAATTTTTACATCCAAATATCTCATTTTTAAAACAGAATTTATAGAACAACTATCATTGATTCCTGGAAAGCTAGTGGCATTCAGTCTACATTGCCATCTTAACTGGTTTTAATCTAGGTGTTCACTGACAACTACACTTCAAGAATCCCTTTTAATTTACTCTATAACCATGAAATCATATTTGTGTGTACTGAATTCTTTAATATGCCTGAACAGTACGTTTGTAGTTTTTTTTTTTCTAATGTCGGACAAGTGCTTGTAAATCCTCTCTCTTACCCTTCTAGAGGTCATTCCGATATAGAATGCAGTACATGACTTACAGGTAGACAAATATGCCACGTTCTTGGAATCACAAGTGAAATGACCTTTTAAATTATATGTCTGCTCCCTGATAATGGATATATGAATATATGGACATAGAGGGCAGCGACCACATTTAAACATGCCACAGTTATTGCTAATACTATGGGATCCACGTTCCACATTTTCGAAATAATTTTTGAATTCTTTTCTTTTTTTTTTATATACAATTCACAATTCTTCACCAGTTTTATTCTTAAATGTACCATTGTTCATGAGGAAATTCCAATTATTGTTTATATACTCTGCTATTGATTTGCTATCCAAAGTAAAGGTCATTAGACATAACCTATTACCTTCAAAGCATGTATTCCTTTTTGATGGGGGATGCACACACACACACAGTATCCATTTCACTGTTGTTAACTAAAGGTACAAAAATGCCTTTCGTTCTTTTATCAATAACTTCCTTCTTAATTTCAGCAATAAAATTCAATGGATAACCTTTTCCATCAAACATATCTGCAGGAACTCCACATTCTCTAAAAAAAAATATTTCATTTTCAGACACCATCTTGGGCAAACAGACCAGGTGGCCTTTTACTATGGCCTTTTTCTGATGTAGTGGGTGCCAACTGTTGTAGTGCAGATAGGAATTAGAAAATCTCAGTCTCCTTTGTATATTACAGCAATAACAGTGTTTAATCAGATATTTCTTTAATTCAAAATCCATATTTGTAATACTTTCATTATTACTAGTATGAGTAAATTCTAAAAAGTAACTGTTATTTATGTACTCAATACATTTCACAAGCCTTTCTGGTGTATCAACCCATATAATAAAGATGTCCAGGAATCTAGTGTATAGCCCCCAAGAATTTTTAAATCAACTGTTAAAAATGTATGACTTTTCCCAAAAGGACATGACAAAGTTAGCAAACATGGGGTGCACACCACCCACATTGCCACACCTTTCACTTGTTTGAAGTATTGTCCTTCAAAATAAATAAAATTATTTTTTAACACAAGTTCCACAAGTGTTGTTAACAGTGTTAATCCTGTCACAAGAAATTATAGCTTGTTCAAATAAATATTTCTCGAACCATTGTAACTCCACTTGGTGTGGTATGACTGTGTAAAGATTCTTTACATCGATTTTAACAAAGATTGCATCCTTGTCAAAAACCAGATCATTGATGTAAAGAATCTGTACACAGTCGTACTGCACCAAGTAGGGTTAGGCTGGGTCAAGGAAATTTTATTTGAACAAGCTATAATTTCCTCTTATAGGATTGATGTTGTTACAACACTTGAGGAACTTGTGTTAAAGAATAGTTTTATTTACTTTGAAGCACAATACTACAAACAAGTAAAAGCTGCATGTGCCCTCATGTTTGCCAACTTTGTCATGTTCTTTTGGGAAAAGTCGTACATTTTTAATAGTTGGTTTAAAAATTCCTGGGGGCTATACACTAGATTCCTGGATGAAATCTTTACGGGTTGATACACCAGAAAGGCTTGTGGAATTAATTATTGAGTACATAAATAAGACAGCTGAGTTTTTAGAATTTACTCATACTAGTAATATAATGAGAGTGTTGAATATTTGGATGTCAGATTAAGGAAACATCTGGTTAAACACTGTTATTGCTCTAATATACATAGGAAACCAACATTTTCTAATACATATCTGCAATACAACAGTTGGGACCCACTACATCAGAAAAAGGCCGTAGTAAAAGGCCAGCTGGTCCATTTGGCCAGTATGGTGTCTGAAAATGAAGCATTTTTTTGGAGAATATGAAGTTCTGGCCATTTGCTAAAAGGGGGTTATCCAGTGAATTTTATTGCTGAAATCAGAAAGGAAGTTATTGTTAAAAGAAGGCAAGGCATTTTTGTACCTTTATGTATTAACAGTTTAACAGATGTTGTGTGTGTGCAGCCCCTGTCCAACAGGAATATGTGTAATGACCTTCACTTTGGATAGCAAAGCAAAAGCAGAGTGTATAAACAAGAATTGGAATTTCCTCATCAGAATAAAACTGGCAACAAATTGTTTATTGTATTTGAAAAAGAAAAGGTGTTAAAAATGTGGAACATGGATCCCATAATATTAGCAATAACTTGGCATGTTTAAATGTGGTCAATACCTTCAATGTCCATATATGGCAAGGGCTAATAAATTCATTATTGGGGGCAGGCATATAATTTAAAAGGTCATTTCACTTGTGATTCCAAGAACGTGGTGTCTTTTGCTATTTGTAAATCCTGTACTGCTTTTTAAATCAAGAAGATCTCTAAAAGGGCAAGAGATAGTATTTACGAACACTTGTCCAACATTAGAAAAGAAAAAAACTACAAACACACTGTACAGGCATATTAAAGAATTCAGTACACACAAACGTTGAATTAATGGTTATAGAACAAATTAAAATGGATGCTTGAGGTGTAGTTCGAAGTGAACACCTAGATAAAACGGAGTTAAGATGGCAACTTAGATTGAATGTCACTAGCTTTCCAGGAATCGCTGATAGTTGTTCTATAAATTCTGTTTTAAAGCTGAGATATTTTGATGCATAAATTGTATTGAATCAATTATTTTTTTAATTATTTTATTTGTTTTATTTACATTTTTAATTTTAATTCAATTTTAATTTTAAATAATATAAATAAATAAATAAATAACATGTTCTACTTCATTATTCTCTTTGTGTAAATGTTAGATTAAAATGTTTTTTTAACCTGTACAAGTGCCTATTTATCTGTTCGCTGATTTATGATTGCAGCTGGATAGTATTTTGTTTTTGGTTTCTGCATTGTTTTGAGTTTGTTCTGTTAAATTTAAATATTCAGATAGCAGAAAGTGTTTATTTATTTATTTATTTATTGCATTTTCTTTCTTCTAATAAATTATTTTGATCTGTACTATTGTTCCCAGCCTGATTTGTTGGATTTGTAAATGTACTACTGACCCTGAGTTTTGCCTGAATTTTATCATGTTCTAATATGCAAACAACCTGACACACCTAAAATATGTTAGGTTGCAGAGAAGTCAAAAACATAATCCAAACATGCCAGAAATTGCATTGTCTTGCTATTAATTTCTTATATGTTTTTGAGATTTGTTATTTTCATATGTGTTTGAAAGTATGTCGTTTTACTGGAAATTTTTAGGTAGTGAATGAGTTGTGTTGTTTGGTGGTGTTAGAATGCTTTTTACTGAAATTTGCATTCTGGTTCTGTCTTGCTAAGCCAGTTTCACTAAAAAGCATTCTAATAATGACAGAGGGACAATAATTTAGTATTAAATTAAAATATTGCTCCTCTGCCATTAGAGAGACACTGGAAAAAATACGTTAATTAAAAACTAAAAATAATGACATAAGGACAGTCTTTTAGTATTTAAGTAAAATATTGTCCCTCTGGCATGAGCAAGACAATACATATACAGATACACACACACGCACATGATCCATTCAGAATAACATAGCTATACACACACACACACACACACACACACACACACTCGCATCTCCCTACATCATTTCCTCCACACACACACACACACACACACACACACACACACACACACACACACACACATACTACAAGTGGCCTTAAACAAAAGCAAACACACACACACACACACACACACACACACACACACACACACATACACACACACACACACACGCACGCACGCACGCACGCACACACACACACACACACACACACACACACACACACACACACACACACACAAATTGTAGAACAAGTAAACATCAAACATTTTAACTTTTTTTTTTTTTTGCAGAACCCCTGACACCCTCTTTGCCTAAATAACCTATGATAACATTCCCAACCAAGTCACACTGGCTAGTTCCAGCAGAACAGTTTTATTGTTAATAAATAATCCACATTCACACAACAAAGCCCCCTACATGCCTTTTATTATTAAAATCTGTTGGACAATGAAATACTGCACCAGGCTAAGAAGTTTAGAAACTGAAAGTGACCCACTGACATATGGAGTAACTACTTGAAGTAATTTCCCAAATGCGAAACAAATCAAACTAATAGTCTTGTTCCACACCCATTATTTCACTGTCTACAACACACCTTGGCATGAAACTCTACAGTAACAACTCACAAAACACGACGAGCTCTACAACCCCTAACTTGTATGCTTCACCAAGAAAGCACCAGTGTGCTCAAGTGATGGGGAACAAGGAATACAAACAGAGAGTAGGGCTGCTTCAGGCACAGTACTTGAAGTTCAGGTCACGCAGCACAAGGACAGTGTCAGCTGCTTTAGATGCAAACTTCCAAAACTCCCACACTTCTTAGTATGTAGACTTTAAGATGCAAACTGGGGCTTTCACAATGGTTTTGTAATAGTTAATGAACAAGCCTTTCCTACATCTTCAGCTTCCACCCACTTCTCTGTAATTCATTGGGATACAGATGAGCTTGTGGGCTATAAAATGCACAATAGCTATATTTTAGGACATTTACATTTATAACACAGTTAATCTGTTATTAAATCACTGCACCTTTTAAAAATGAGTTTTACATTCTACCCGTTATAAAAAATATACTTATTATTAGAATGCTTATTATTGAAACTGGCTTTGTGGCTCTGTTTCTCTGTGGTTCTGTCACATGCTCATGAGACAGCAGAAAAGATACTGAGCAAAGCTCTGTGTTGCGAAAAAAATGCCGAGCAAAGCTCGGCATTTTTTCCACTGTGTTGCTAATGACGAAGATACAATATTTTACTTAAAGACTAAAAAGTAAAAAATTCAGATAGAAGAAAGATTTTTTAAATAAAGAATGCTTTTTACTCATTCGCTCTAAAGAGTGAAAATTAAGGGGTAAAAGTGAAAATTTTGCAAAAGAAACACAGACAAGCCGATGATTTCAGAAAGGTATTCAAGGTTGGTTTTGCTGATTCCTCCTACTACTTCTGGTTCCGTATTACCACATCAGCAAGACTAACCTTGAATGCTTTTCTGAAATCAGCTTCAGAATTTTCACTCTTCTTCCTTATTTTTTACTTTCTAGAGTGGCTGAATAAAAAGCATCCTTTATTAAAAAAATTGTGTGTGTGTGTGTGTGTGTGTGTGTGTGTGTGTGTGTGTGTGTGTGTGTGTGTGTGTGTGTGTGTATATATATATATATATATATATATATATATATATATATATATATATGTTTTGGTTTATTTATTTTACTTTTATGTTTTTTACATTTGTTTGCCAGGAAAGTCCAATTGGGAAGTAATTACCCATTTTCAGTGGAGGCCCAGGGAGAAAAGCTTCATATAGTACATCATGTTACAAAAACATTAAAATACAGAAAGCATGCAACATAATAACAAAAACAAGCTAGTTTCTAAAGTTCTGTACAAAAATATTCAACGTAGTCCTTTTAAGGAACATTTAAACAATACACAGAAAGTAAAATACAGGTGGATAACATAAGAATATGATACACTTTGAAGCATCAAATCTGTTGAGTTTATCATGTAAAGCACCATTTGCAGGTACCAATGAGAAAGGACTGGGCATTATTAGGTTAGTCAGGGTCTTGACAGTTACATATCCAAGAACTGGATAGATAGGACTTCATCTGACTTTTGAAGTTAAGTATGTTAGTATGTTATTTTCCATTCTGATTCCGTTAGGGAGGGAATTCTAGATTTTGGCAACTGCACTTGAGTAGTGGGAGTCGTCAGACATATATTTGCTTTTGGATATTTCTACTAGCATTTTATTTGTGGATCTTAGTTGGTGGTTGTTGTTGTAGAGATTGAGTAGGCCTGCTATAGCTGGTATTTTATTGGGGTGGTATACTATTTGATGTGCCGTGGTAAGTTGATTAAAATTCAATAGGTAATGATGGGATTGCTATGAGGAGTCGGTAGCAAATTTTGCTATCTTCTTGTAGCAAGTAGTTAATTTAAGTGACTTTTGTTAAGGTTGGTTAGAACAGGGGATGCATACAGTATTGTGGAAAGTAGGTGAGTTCTGGCTAGGATGGCTTTACTGTCAGTGGTCAGGTAGATTTTACATTGATAAAGGGTGCTGAGCTTTTAAGGAACTTTAGTTATGGTCTGGGTTATATGTTTATCGAATTTTAGACTGTAGTCAATGATTGTTCCTAGTTGCTTGGTTTGTGGCACTGGGGTGATGAGGGTGTTGTCCTCTGAAGATATTTGAAAAGGGGGGATGGGGTCGATAGCCTTTGAGGGCTAGAATGGAATAAGTTGTTTTTTGGTGGATTTAGAATAAGCTGGGAGTTTTGACAGCCAGGTTTCTATGGCAGTGAAGGATTCCTGTGTTTTTTCTTGAATTTGGAGAGAGGGAGTTGAGCAGATTAGTGTGGCATCATCGGTGTATTGTACAAAGTTTGCATGAAGTGTGGCTGTGTGTAGGATGTTTGTAAATAAAGTGAAAAGCAGGGGTCCAAGTATAGACCCCTGTGGTACGTCTAGGGTAACTGGAAGGAGGGGAGATGCAGAGTCCATCTATTTTGTGGCCTGCTGGCAGTTGGAAGGGTAGTCTTTAAACCAGAGTATGGTAAAGTGATCAAGACTGAACTCAGGACAGTGAGAAGTTTGTTATGTTAGACCATATCAAATGCTTTAGACAGGTCTAGAAAGACAGTTGAGACTAGATTACCTAGGTTCCGTTGCATATTTGTATGGGTGTGTGAGTATAAATTTCAGCAGTTTAGGCAAGCTAATAAGGTGAGGTGAAGTACCCCCACAGTTAACACAGATGAACAGCGAGAGCTAGTAGACAGTAACAGTGTATCACCCACCAGACATAAAATGAGATGAGGCTGAGAGACTGGATAAATAAGGAGAAGGTTAGGATGAAGAGGATAATATTCTCTGGGGATCAGAAATTCCTATGAGCAGATAAAGATTCTCAGTTCCAGCAGAGAGAGGGAGGGTGAGTTGATTGGGGTCTTGGACTAGGAGTGTAGCAGAAAGGATAGAATTCTGGATGTGGTTCTCACCAGTGTGGATGATGTCATCTAAGTCCTAGTTAAGACACCTTTAGCCAACAGTGCTCATGTTTCTTCGTGATAAAAAGTAGAAACAGAAAAAGTCAAAGGCAATCGTGTAGGATTTTAGAAAACCAAACTATGCTGTTCTAAGTAACTGGCTTAGGACGACTTTGGATATTGGGATCAAACTGTAGGTATAAACAATGTCCTGGAATGGGCCAGGGGTATAGAAAAAGCAAAAAGGCCAGTGTGGCTGCACAGGAATGTGAGACTAGCAATTATGGCCAAACACAAGGCAATTATTGCAAAATATGGGGCATCACAGTGGTGGAAGGTAGGAAATATGGAGGTGGAGGGGAAACAGTGTAAAAAAGCTATAAAGATGCTAAGGAGAGCATATGATAATGTTGAAAGGGTTTTACCAGAAGGCATCAAGATGAGAAGTAAGTACTTTTAAGTATACAGCTTAAAGAAGAAAAGGTGGAACAGAACTTTCCATGCCGAGCAAAACTGGCAGAGAGATCACAGAAGACTAGACAAAAGCAAAAATGCAGGATGAATAATTTAGTTTTCATAGCAAAAGTAATGGAAAGGTTTCATGCTGGCAGGAATGCAGAGCAAGAAGCAGAGAACTGCTATTGACATACGTCAGGATAGAAAGAGAGAAGGTTAATATAGAACTGACTGCCCTTTGGAGGGATATAGCACAAGGTTCAGGTGAGATGCCTCCCAGAGTCATCAGAAATCTGTCCAGTCTTTTAATATTATATCCTTCAGAATGAACTGGCTCCCCACCTAAGCACCACTTTCAATCATAGCCTCACATCAGGCTTTTTGCTCACTGAATGGCACACAGCAACAGTTATCCCATTCCACAAAGGGAGAGCCCCCACTGATCCCGGGAACTATTGCCCTATTAGCCCAACAAGCCTGGCCTGCAAGGCCATGGAATGTATCATCATAGAACTCATAAACAAAGACATTGGTAACCGCCAAACTCTGGACCCCACCCAGTTTAGCTTTGTGAAAGGCAGATCATGCCTCCTGAAACTGATCAACTTCTTTGAAGCAGTCACCAAAGCCATAGACAAGGGTAAAGTGGTTCACACAGCCTATCTTGACCTAGCCAAGGCTTTCGACACTATCCCCCATTCTGGAATTATAGCTAAACTCACTAAACTAGGTATAAATCCCTACATCACAAGATGGGTTGCCAACTGGCTCACTGACAGAACCCACACTGTAAAAGTTGCAGACTCCAAATCTGACTTCAAACCAGTGACAAGTGGAGTACCACAGGGTTCAGTCCTGGGGCCTCTCCTGTTTGGTATCTACTTCTCTGAAGTACAGGCTAACACAGAAGGCCTCTGGTTAATGAAGTTCACAGATGGCTGCAAACTAGGAGCCATAGTCGAGTCCCCAAATGATGTGGACATCCTGCAGAAGGGCCTCACTGAGATGCCTGGTGTCAGAGCCATGGCCTCAAGCTCAATGCCAAAAAGTACATTGTCATCCCCTTTGGTAAAACCTCTGTACCCATGAACTACCACATAGGCAGCAGTCTACTTAACACCAAATGTGTGATAAGAGACCTTGGGACCCAGGTGGACAGTAGTCTCTTCTTTGATAATCACATCACCACAGTAGTCAGGAAGTTCTTCTACATGGCACACCTCATCACAAAAGGATTCTCATCCAGGAAAAAAGAGGTCATTGTTCCCCTCTACTCGACACTCATTAGACCCATTATAGAGTACAATGCCCCTTTTGGAATGTACCTCACAAGACATCTGCAGCAGCTGAAAAGGCCACAGAAGTACCTCACAAAGAGGATTACTGGCCTCAAACAGATGCCCTACCCTGACTGTCTCAAAAAACTCCAGCTTTACTCAGTAGCATATTGCCTACTCCGAGGTGATCTCTGCCTAACATATAAAGCTATGTCAAACCCAGAGTTGTTGGACATGCTACACCTAAAGAAATCCCAATCCCTCCGAGCTACATGCTAGAGGGATAGATTCCTATCCCAGAGACTTCCCATACTCTGGAACAAGCTACCCATCTATATCAAGCAAAGTTCCTCATTAGCACTCTTCAAGAAAAATCTTGATGAGTGGATGGGAAATAGGAAATACACCCTGTGGATCACTTCTGTGGCTCTGCTCGACAGTGGCACAGAAAAATAACTTTCTTGGGTGGCGTAAGCCAGGGTACCTTGTTGGCTAGGCTTACTTAAGCCCTTGGGCCGATAGTCTAGTACCTACCTATGATCTTATGAACACTCTATGATTGAGATTTACAACAAATCATTAGCAGTTAAAGAAAAACAAGAGGGCTGTAAGACAACATTGGAGTTGCACTTGTGTAAGAGGACTTGTGCAAAAAAGATACATTTCTGCTGAAAGAAACTGTTTTGACAAAAGGGGTATAACATTATGTTACATGTCCTGTCTCCTTAAACCACACTATAGCTGTGTATGGCACTACTATGAAAAGTTGAGTAACACAAGGATGAGGCTACAGCTGGACAAAATGCACTAGTCAAAGTCTCGAATGGACAATAAAAATAATTACAAGCATTTTTTGCAGGCGACATGTCTACTGTACATCCTATGTGAGGGTGCTCCATGGCTGTACATTTGTCTAGAAAATTAAAGGCTAGAAAGCTACAATTCACCACTGGTACATAAACAGATACAACTTTTGCAATGATTTTCAGTGACAAAAAGCAGGTCAGAAATATTCAACAAAAAGCCCACAAGTTGCATCTTTTGCAGCCTTGTTCAATTTAGACTCAACCGAAGGTGGGTGAAGCACTGCGCATAACCTCTCTTAGAAGTTCCATAGTTTGCAAGTAGAAGACACTTAAATGAGTAGCACAAGACTGCATGAGTATAACTCTCCTGACCATGAACTTCTGGGAAGATGGCTTTCTGTTCCCGTATCTGTGTGTCCATGTAGGGGAAGGAGTTTAACGGTACAATAGACAAAATACCACCAAACACCTGTGAGAGGGTTACTGATACTATTATCCTATTAGAAGTCACTGAAACAGCAAGGAAGTTAGTCAGGCTGCATCAGAGGTTATCACATAGACTTAATCTGACAGAGCATGCCCAGAAATACTGAGTAGAGGCAGTAAAATTCTATTCTCCAGTAGTAGTGGTAACTAATGTCTACTAGGGATGTATATAACTTTTACTAATCTTCTCAAAAATGTTTCCATTACTAGAGCTGAAGGAGAAAATGTTTTTAAACTGAACAATGAAATTGTTGTCATACCATGCTAATAGCCATATAATCTTGCATTTGGGTCATTAATGTTCTTACAAAGTGAATTTTAGCCTGTGTTGGAATAAAAATACTTATGAATTTGACAGTATCACCATAGAGATACTTATTACACTCATGAAGAGAGATAAGGTTATCCACCATAGTATCAACTACTTTTTACTTCTGATACTGTTCTTAAGAAGGCAGGCTATCTCCTGTTTCTTTGAAGACGCACAAGATAAAGCTGCCTAGAGAGAGGATAGCATTACTTGGAAGTTTGATACACTCCACTTTTGACAGGTGTTTCTTCTATAGGCAGTTAATGTTGACTTTGTTCTCCTTTTCAGCTGGAAAGGCTTGATTTGTTTTATGGGA
Source organism: Protopterus annectens (assembly GCF_019279795.1). NCBI lineage: Eukaryota > Metazoa > Chordata > Ceratodontiformes > Protopteridae > Protopterus > Protopterus annectens. Next base: position 710,445,436 of record NC_056726.1, read on the forward strand.
CTGCCCATACAATTAACAGTCAGAATAAACACATGTATGGTGCCAGGTAATAAACCAACCAACTAAGGAGCTCAACCTTTTTTTTTTTACTCAATTGTTCTTACTCTAGCCTTAGGAACAATTGATTTAGCTTTCATTAAGTATAATTTGGTCTCTCCTCATTTCATATGAAACAAATTAAAGCATAGCTGACCGAAAATTAAGGTACTTAACACTCCCGAGTAAAACATATCTCTTATAAACAGTCACAAGTTGCTGACTTTCACTTTTCAGTCTCCTAATTCAATATAAAACCAGAAAAAAAAAATACATCTAGATAAAATAAACATATATAAAACTATATGTATAAAAATCTGTATGTACATGAAATCTAATTAAAGTAAATCAAACAATAAATGACCTAAGTCTTAAGATACAACCTAATGAAATATTTTCATTTAATCCAGGTGGATACCCTGCAGTTACCTTCAGTTGCAAAAACTGAAAAAGGAGGGGGCTTAGTAGTAGTGAACTGTGTAGATTATGTGAGCAAAATGCATGTGTTATTGTATCCAGGGAATTAAATACATGTGGTTTATAGTAAAATAGATAAAGATTTGTATGCTATGTTATGATATGATGATGCAATACCAAATAACTGGGGAGGCGTACAAGATTTTCAGGATTAAAAATATCTTGCATCCCCGCTGTATTTGGCATTCCAAATATTCTGAGGGATATAATTGACCTTCTTAGGCCTAAAGTGGATATCAGGGGTTCCAAAACATATTCACTAGCCAAGTTTATTTATTTTAAATTAAAGCAGGTAATTGAAGCTCTCCTCTATTTGCTTAAAGATTCATGGGTGTTTTTGAAAAAGCTGAACCATGTAGATTATGATGAACTATGTTTGGTCATAATAGAAGTAAAAGATGTGCTTACTATAATAACAATATTGAAGTTAGTGATGTGCCCACAGAAGATATTAATAATTTAGTGGATCTGATTGATTTTCTTTCCAAATAACTTTATATATTTTAAGGAAGGATTCATTTTTCCACCAAAAAATGGAGTCTCCATGGGAGCCACACGGGCCCCTTATTTTGCTAATATTGTCATAGCACAATGGGAGAGACTCTCTGTTCTTAATTTATACTTTAACACATCCTGCAACTTTTATGGTAGATTCCTGGAAAGTATGTGCATTCTATAGTTAAACACTGAAAAAAGGTTGAATGAATTCCAGTTATATATCAACACCAGCACAAATTTTTTAAAGTTCACTTGTGAGTCTTCCAAACAAAAACTTTTATTTGGATGTTGAGATTAGTACAAATTACCTGAATAAAAAGTTTGTTTCAAATATTTATTGAAAACTCACCTACTCAAATAGTTGTCATCCAAGGCATCAGAAGAAGACTATGGTTAAAGGAGAGCTAATGAGATTTGCATGAGATATCGCTAATATTGACTCCTTTTTACAATAATGTGATATTCTGAATGATTGTTGTATAGGAGAGGAAACCCTGATTTTCTTTTTTTTTTTTTTATAAAAGGGATATTTGATGGTGTGTAAAAAGATAAAAGCGTATATGTGCTGTTATTAGGAGTAGTAGAAAATAATAAGAATAAATTTATTGAGGAGAAAAGTGAGTGTGGTAAAGCAGTGATTATGACTTATAGCCTAGACAGTAAGTTTATCAGAAACATTTTGAAAGGAACTGGAATATATTTATTCATAATGGAGGGACCATGGATGTACTTGGGTATATTAACCCTAATTTGTATTTAGAAAAAGGAAGAGCCTGAACAATTATTTTGAAAGTGAAGTAAGCAGGTTTGATAATAATAGGGTAAAGATGGGAACATTTAAGTATGGTATATTTTCCCATTGTCAGTACGTTTATAAAGATAACCAAGTGGGGATAAACCTGAAAGAATAGGTTGAATTTAAAAATTACTATACAAGTATGTCCAAAAAGGCAGTATACTTGGTTATTTGCAAACAGTGTCCCATATTTTATATATAAAAAAGAGAACCCTTAGGGATTGTGTTTATGAATATTAATATGATATTCAAAAAGGCTGTTTGAAAAATGCATTAATATAAACACACATACAAAACAAATGGAGCATGAGTTAAGTTGTTTGTAATGGATAAATTTGCACAAACCTCCTGGGGGCTTGGTGTAGTGACTATATTGAGATTAGGGAATTTTTTTGGCAATTGAATTTAAGTGCAGGACATCTATATGGACTAAATGAAAATAGCTATGTAGGTTGCAGCTTGAGTTGTTTATTATTTGATTTGTAGCACACAGAGTGCAGTAATTATACTCCAATGCTTGGAAAAAGACAAATCAATTAAGTGCTACGTGGCGTGTAATCGGATTTTATCAATTGTTAAGCACTCCCTGTTTAAGTTGTTAAGGTCAGGTCTAGTGCTAGACATCAAATCTGCCAGTACTAACAAGCAAATAAATTTATTTCTGCCTGTTCTCCATACTGGTAATGTACCCCTGACTTCCTGGAAAATTGCTAGGATAACAGTATGTGTTTGCCTGTATTTTATGAAGAATGTGAAGTCTGAAACTTAAGTGCATGTCATTATTTTTCTTAATTCAATCCTCTGTAATTTGTTAAAAAAAATATGAAGAGTAGACCAAACGTGAGGCAAAAATCTGGACATTCTGTAAAAATATGTACAGTTGAAAGAGATGAAAAGTGAGTATAGATGTAAGGATTTTGTTACACTGCCTTTCTGACAGAGCTAAGTGCTTTATGGCTTTGAAAACTGGCAAAACACTTAGTGTTTTTTTCTTTATTACTGTAATGAATAATACATGGAATAGATAAAGCCCCATGCACTACAAAGATTATGATCTGGTCTCTGATCCTAACCTATTATGCATCCTTGAAATGGATGCAATGAAATTCACCTCAAGAGCTGTTAGGATCAGTAACCAACTCATAACCCTCTATAGCAGTGATTTTCAACCTTTTTCATCTCATGTCACACATAAATTAGTTACAAAAATCTTGTGGCACACCAAAAAATATATTACATTTTTTTGCTGAACTGGCAAAAAAGGTATAATTTTAATTGATTTAAAAAAAAAATCTTTTCGGCTTTTTTTTACTTGCATTTAATATTTAATGAGATATCTGAACTTGATGTTGTTTTAGAATGTGCTTTGTGCAAGGTCGAATTTTGCACAGGCTGGAGCTTAGTGGACCTGGACAGGGGGCAGGAAAACAGACTGGGGGAGTGAAAGAACAGAGCAACTGTGGCTATTCTATGAGTCCAGGTGAGGCACACACTGAAGCTATTCTCCATTTCCTGCCTAGTCTGGCAATGATACCAGCATATAGAGGCCTATAGACCAGGGGAAATACTGGCATCATGAAAACTCTACTAGTCATATCACGATGATGCCCTGTTTAGCCCACTTTCTGTCATACAGCCTGGTGCCTATTACCCCCTAGAACCTGCACATCCAGGATCTGGACCCCTTATGTATATATCTCCCAGTAGGTAGACCCTTCTGGTGCAGGTGACATGTGGTGGAAATGCCAGGGTTCAGGGAACTTAGAAGACAAATGGTGAGAGGGTGATGAGTAACAGAAGAAACATAAACTCAGCAGTGGCAGGCCAAAAAAAAAGAGAAATTTTGTACATCTAAGAAATGAAACATTATTTTGGAAAGTAGTTTATGTTATCACATTTTTCTCTACATTCTTTTCTTGTTGCCATGTTACATTGTATATGTCATACCTATGTCTGAATAAGCCATACGCTTACAGCATTCAGGGAATTCTAAGACATTTTAGTAACTGGACTGGTGAAAGAAAGCCAACTACATAATGACTCATGCACATGGAAAGAAGATGTGAATGAAAAAATATGGAAAAAAAATGAAGTGGTAACCAGTGAGAGAGGTTCTCCAATTCAAAGTTTCAAACATTGCAGCTTTCTAGATGTACAGTATAAACTAGAAAAAGTTAAAAATCATGACACTCTGACTAACACAGCATTAACTTTATATTATAAATAAATGAATAAAAAGGTTAAAAATGGTATGCCCTTTCACAGCAAAGTTCACATTTAAATAGCAAGAGACAAAATTCACGTCCAGTAGCAAAATACTATGCATATCATTCAGTAGGAAACACTTACTAGTGTGCAATCATAGAACAAAGTGACTAACAGCCAATCACAATGTAAAAGTCTGAAGACTAAACCTATCACAGGAAAGTAAACTATCCAGCTAAAACTCCTAATTCACTGGTGAACTGTAAAAAAACAGTTATCCAATAAAATGCAATTATTAAACTAACCTATTTACAAAGCTAATAAACACCTACATAATGCGAACCAATACAAAACAAATGCTTAAAAACAAAAAGTAAAAGTATTTGCCAATCTTTTTCATATAAAGCTGATGTTCATTCTATATGTAAAAAGTAAAATAAAAAGGCATTGGCCAAGCTTTTAAACAGTGAGAGAGGCTCTCCAATTCAAAGTTTAAATCAGCAGAGCTTTCTAGATTTACAGCATAAACTAGAAAAAGCTATCTGGACTTTTTGCCAGGTAGACAGGAAGAGAAACAAAGCACCTGTGTATGTGCTGGCTTTGTGACATTTTTAAAAGAATGAGGCTACACATTCACTCACACTATACCGCACACACACAGTCTCTTCTGCATTCATACTCACGTTTACTCACACAAGACTGCTCTCACTCTCTCTCGATCTCTCTCACACACAGTCTTTTCTACATTCATACACGTGTTCACTCAAGACTGCTCTCTCTCTCTCTCACACACACAGTCTCCTCTGCATTCATAGACCATTCACTCACACACGATCACTTTCACCCTCTGTCTCGATCTCTCTCACAGTCTCTTCTTCAAATATACATGCATTCACTCACACAAGATCGCTCTCACTCTCTCTCTATCTCTTTCACACACAGTCTCTTCTGCATTTATACACGCATTCACTCACATGCAGCCAGAAAAATAACAGGCATACACACACACGCACACTGTTACAGTAGATATGCCTTCTGATGTCCCAGTTGCAGCAATGCTGCCCTTACACCAGCGTACCAAACCAGTAAGCTCTCAACTGTACTGCTTTGGCACCTTGAGAACCACTTTGCCACCACATTGCAGAATGTTCAGATTTTTCCACCATATTTTTCAACTGTTTCTCATAAAATTGTTTTCTGGCAAATCATGCAGGAATAAAGACAGAAAATAATGACTGACATTTGAGTTTCAGACCATATCCTGTCAGATTTTTTCTAATGCAAAATCTGTCATAGAAGGTTAAGAGGTACACCAGTACTTCTTGCAGTGGAAAAAAATTTTAATTACCTTAATGCAGTTTCTATGTACAACCTTCTGCAAAGTCTCTTGGTCCAATGATGTCCGGTCAAAAGCTAGAGTTCCTAGAGTCAGTAGACTTCCAGTGGTCACTGCTCACAGTTTCAACCTACGTTATCCAACTCTAACCAGTGCACTTAATATTCAACAGAAATGCAGTTGGAGGAGGATTGTAATTAAAAAAAAAAATCACCTGACTGCAACCTCCAATCACATCTCCGATGTAATATTAGGCATGTTTGGGACAGCATGCTTTGCAAAGAAAAGCGGCTGAAGTGTGGGGGTTAAGTAACACATTTCTTGGAAGAGAATAGGCATGTTTTTGAAATATTTTGTGACACACCCATTGACCTCTCACGGCACACCAGTTGAAAACCCCTGCTCTGTCACATATGTTTTACTTAAACTTAATTTAATTTACTTGTTTACTTTTAATAGTGATGACAGAAAGTTAACGAGAAGTTTTTTTTTCCCAGTGAAGAAATGTGTCATGAATACTAATGCTGGCACCTAGCTATTTGTTCATTAGTGGTTTACATTTTGTGTGGATGATTCACTGATTTTAAAATTGTGATGATGAGAGGGGGTTATTTTAACAATTGGGTATTTGAATATGGTGTTCTGAAAAATTCCCATTACCTAAAAGGTACTAAAGCACTTAACCCATGTGTTATTTTTACTTTACTATCTAATAAATTGTGCTCAATGGTCACTCATGGCATTTTGTTGCCTTTTTTTGGTTCTTTGTGTAATGCCTAGCTGGTTCATGTATACAGTAAACCTGTAAACCTTTGGTGCCATGTCAGTATCTCTACAAGTATACAGCCTGGCAAATAATGGGTAAATACCTTTCTCCCAAATGACAACTTGCCATTGTATGAAATGCAAATGATGTCCACTGTAACTCTGAAAAAAAGAGTCAATTTTAGTTTTCATATAAAAGGAATGATTAACTAACATTACCTTTCTTTAAGTTTGTCCTTTTTTTAATATTCAGCTTGCTGCAACCTTAAGTTCCTCCTCTTAATCTTTTATAAATAACAAAATGTCTCTCATGCTGCTTCTATGCACCAGTGAATTTCTGCATAAATGTTGCATATCGGTGACAAGACACATCGACTGTTGGTAGAGGTAGACAAAAGAGGGTAGCTATAGGATTCATGTGAAATAATATTTTAAACACCTTGTTTAGAGGTAGTGTCTATATATATATGAGTATCAAGTTGAAATACTTCATTGTGGTCCTTACTTCTTTCACTTTTTTCTCAATCCATCATCAGAGGTATAAACAAAAGGTGGTTTTCTTTTAGGGTAAAGTTAAGGAGGCATGCTGTATGTGAACATGCAGAGTGATTACGCAATCATTTTTAAGCAGTCATTGTTAGGAGACTGTACATTTCTGACCACATAAATTTAGAATACATTTCTGTAATCATAATATATTTCACTTCCTTCTCAAAAAGACATAATTGTATAGAATATGGCTGACTTTGGGGGACTATATAGCAATTATGTCATTAGTGAAGAATAATTACTGATTTTCCTTTTTGGGAACAGTGTATGTCTCTGAGAACAATTTAGTCCAACATTGAATGAACAAGACTGCCAAGAGTCATTATGCTCAGTTTTAATGATGTGTGAGTATATAACATTTTCTTAGATTGCAGAAAATAGGTCATACTCAGAATTTATCATAACTTGGCTCTTATTATGCCATAAGCTAAAAATCATAAATACTTCACCATGCAAGGCATCATTGTCTTGCTGCATAAAGGGTGATGCTAGACTCCATTTACTGACAAAGGTGGTAATCTACCATCCAAGTCCGTTATGTTATGCGATGAACTCATTGGGTGTAGAATGACATTCTTGAGTGTGCTTTGTACCCACATATCTTATCAAAATTGCTTGAACTTCATAAACCATCACAACATTGTGCTTGCTTAACATACCTGGGATGCACTGGGTTCTTGATTTTTCAGAAAACACACTGATGTGCCAAGGTCCACTGAAAAACATGGCATGGATGAGATATATGCTAATGACAATATAATGACCCATGCTATATGTGAATGCTGTAAAAAAATGGTGGAGAGATTCAGAAATATATAAACGATGTACAGCCCTGGTGGGCATGCACTAGCAATGAACAATGTCAAATGCTTGCATTCAAGCAGTTGAGAAATCAAAAATATGTTAGGGATTTTAGCAAAAATTGTCAACCTATATCAGGAAGTGGCTCTCATAGCAACCCTTTGCTGCCAGTGATGTGCATTGTCACCACTGGAGGCTCAGGGTCTTCTGAACATGATTAACATTTCATGTGCTCCATGACACCAACATAATGGACCACTACTCTGTAGAGAGTGACACCATGAAACATATTGTGGAGATGTGATAGAATCATCAATGGCCTTTAGGAGTTGTGGAGTACCCATCCCAGTAGATTCTAAGGTACATATATATGGCTTTATATATTATCTATAGGGACCTTTCTGTGGCCAACTGGGGACACAGAAGGAGTATTATTGACATCTGCCTAGAGAATGCACCACCATATCCTTGATGCCATGCTTCAGCATGTAGGGAACATTTGTGGTTCTCACAAACCCCAGTGTGGAGACAGAAAACACCATATGGAACCTTTATGCTATAACCCATTTCCCTGATGTACCCACATCAAAATAAAGGCCCCACCTATTGAATTGGAGGAGGTATTTAAACTGCAAGGTGTATCACCTCAACTGCCAGGTGGTCTGTAATGCAATCATCTATGACATCTGTACATGCTCCCCAGGCAGTTTATTTTTTAATTCAGACATGCCGCATCTGTGACATTTAATATTGTTTTTCAAGGGGTGACTTTCATCTGGGTCATCTGATGGGTGATACTAGATACACCACTGAACCTTTGCTCATGACCTCCATTAGAAAGCCACATAACTCAACAGAGTAAGGTTACAGCCATATAGTATCACAAACCAGAAACATCATGCAGCATGTGTTTGAGTTGCCGAGGTCCTTATTCTGGTAATGTAGCAGTGGAAGTGCTAGAACTGTGAGTGCAGGACATCACCTGTCCATGGTCAGGTCAGCTAACATCTGAGTATGTAAAATGACTTGTCTCAAGGACAGTCTCTCACTCCTAATAGATAACACTGAACATACACTGGTCCATTGTGTCATTCATCCCATCCAGTGATACACACACACACACACACGCACACACACACACACACACACACACACACACACACACACACACACACACACACACACACACACACACACACACACACACATGCATCATGCAGTCCTGTAAATCAGCATACAATACTTGGGAGACCCTCACAACCTCTGCCAAAACCCTGCATACACTCTTCTGTACTTCAACAATGGCCATGCACATACATTGGTTGGCATCTTTTGACATGCCAACCTCAAGGCCAGGGTGGTAATCATACTTCCTGTGAGCACTGACACCAACCCCCTCATGTGGATCTTCCTGCCCATTAAACTAAGAACTGATTCTACCATGTCTGCATTTGGGGCCACTGTACTCCCCCAATCTACTGTATTCTCCTCGACCTCTACATTTCCAAAAGGTAATGTGTCATGAGTATGCGCTGGCAGAGAGACTATGCTCATAGTGTGGATACACTACCTGTTTCTGGCAGTCTGCAGCCCCAGACTGTGCCTGTTCATCCCTACCATCATTAGAGGCTAAGGCTTCTCCAACATCAGGCTTGGGTAGTTCCATAGTGCTAGTGCCAAACAACACTTCACCCCTGAATACACCAAAACAAAATATATCCAGTTTAAGTATGCCCAAGATCCACAACTCCACATGCAAGTGATATCATTACAGATATTAATAAAGATAACATAGCAAATTATGTAAACCTTGTATTGAATTCTACACAATGCCATGTACATGCCAGAGCACCTATTGTGAGCTCTCCACATGCATGGGGAGCCCAGATAACAAGGGACTCACACATGTTTAGAGTCATACCTTCCAAGAGTACTTCATTAGGACTAATGTTCATAAAGTAGTTTTTAAACAGCCATGCTCCTAATATTTACACATTGAAAGGGTCTGTCATACCTTCAAGTGTTATACAAAAGTTTTAAGTAATATCCTTGGCAAATAATTACAAATGCTATTAATACAGCAAAATAACATTCTAGAAAAGTATTGTTGCATTTTAACCAGTCTGTGAGATTCCTACTTGTAGATGTTGAAAAAGTTTCATTAGAGTGTTTCACAAATTGTCCATTTGTTCGTACATTATGAGGTGAGTGTTCGGCAGTCTATGAATGGAAGTTTGGAAACAATGGTCACGTTGTCTCTAATCATCTGAATTCAGAGCCAATGATAAGCATACCTTCTCAGTAACAAAACAGAGAGATGGAGATCTGCCATGTTACACACCTTAAAGTGCCATTGGAACCATAATACTACAGTACTTAAATCTCACTAGCACAGCATGCTAGCCTTGGCTCTACTTTCTGCTTTCTTCCACTTTTCACCTCTGTCCTATCCCCCCTTTTCCCAACAATCAGTCCTGAGAAAAACTAGATAAACATAATATACACATGGCCAAAAAGGCTTTATAAACTGAAATTCACATTTCTGTACTCCTAATTTACGTGAAGATTGGCATAGTTGTGGGGCATTGATAGATGGAAATGATAGTTCTCTTGCTATGACAAAAATGAAAAAAAAAAGTCCTCATTTCTCCTCTAAATAAACTCTGTGAGTTGCAGTTAGGTGACATGCCCATTTCATGTTGGAAATGATCCAAGAAGTTAAAACTTAGAAGTAGTTATGACATGCAGTATATGACTGATCGAAATGCAAAGCCAGCTCTACAACAACTAAAGGAAAAGTGTAGAAAGTGGAAATAACTAAAATTGACTCTCCCTAACTTTATCTTTCTAGCTAGACATTTACCCAGCTTATATTTACGAAATATGGCATTGCAGAGCTAGTGGCCCATAAGAGGCTAAACCCATGTGGCATGAATTAAAAAGCTGAAATATCTCTTGTGACTGTATGTAACATGGGAATTCTGAGGAATCTAAAGTATGAGACCCAAGAGCGATAGAAAACTGAGAGGAGAAGTGGCATTTTAAGCTTACTATGCTCTGACAGTGTGATTCAGGATGTTGCAATCAGAAAGATACAAAATTGACAACCAGACCTTATACTGCCAAGAATGGTTGAAATTAGGAATACTGTTCTTTAAGTAACTATTAAACGTGGATACCAGGAAACCACCATTTTATAAAGAGGTGGCTAACCTGGGAATTAAGTGTCTTAAATGCTAGCAATACTTCCAGATCAGATCTGTGATGGGTAGCAAAAGACACACTTCAGCAGGAATAGAATGCAAAGCCGAGCTTAATTTGTTTACAGTGACACTCCTAAAAGACCTCTCAGAAGAACTATATACAGGTGTATCATGTATGAGCAAAGAGGAAATGTTAAAGATCTTAAGCAGTTGTGGGGAAGAAAACTCAGTTGTCTATCAGAGTTGCAATGGAAGGATATATTGGCTCAAACCTGTGATAATAGACTTCCTGCAATCTCATTTACTGTCCTAAAATTGGTCTGTAGATGGCACCTAAACCTATAAGAGACATATGAAAGGAGGTGGTTAACTTAAGATAAATGTTGGAGATGTGGAGCAAGGACTGCTGGGTATTCACACATGGTTTGGTATTGTGAAGGTGTTAAAGCCATATAGGAGGAAACCATTCTTGCAGCAAATATGGCCATGAGGTCTGCTCTACCAGATGCCTCAGCCCTACTCTTTTTGCTGCTAGGCTTAATAGGCAAAGGCCAGATCCAGATGGGGGTAGTCTTGGCTTTGTCCCTTGTCGGCTTCTTCCAGATCCACAAGAAGCTGCTCCAAGGCTGACATGGACAGGATGATGATGAGATTTCCTAAGGCCCAGATCCAGATGGAGTAGTCTCGGCTCTGTCCCTTGTCGGATGGTACAGTTAACTATAGCCATCCTAGGAGTGATGATTAGAAATTGGAGATGTTCACCTCTGAACTGGCTACTTCATTTTATGTGTACTTAAGTATCTGATGTTTCCTTCACCATTGCTTTCCCTTTCCCTCATTGTGTTACTCCACACCCTGACAGTCATGACTATTTTCCCTGCTACCTAAACTCCCACTTTTAAGTTCATAGGCTTGTAGGTAAGTATTAGGCTAGCCACCCTTGTTGACCGTTTTACGCCTAGCCATTTTCCCTTTTTGTGCTCAAAATAACCTATCCCATTTAGTTATATTGACTTTACCCATCCCATGGTTGATAATTATGTATTACCCCTAAACTAAATAATTGGGATCATGCTATAGATAATGTGAGGGGACCCATGCATTGGATAAAGCATTTAGGAGCTGCATCTGTCCATTAGTAGGACAGGTGGCAGTCTTGAGGTAAATTTTCTGTTTTCCATACATAGATCTAAATTGCAGTTGAAATGGACAGGGATAAACATTGCTTTATGTGGATGGGAAGTCTGTTCTCTTACCTACCTACATCTTATAGCCCTGACTTCCTTCTCCAGCTTATCTCCTCTAAAAGAAAAAAAGGCATCTATTCCACAAAAAAAAATTACATTTCATACATAATACTGAATTTCTCACATGTGTGCAATTTACGCAAGTGATTTGATCTAATTGAAAAAGTTGATCTGCTGTGGCGACCCCTAATGGGAGCAGCCGAAAGAAGAAGAAGATTTGATCTAATTGGTCAGCCCACAAAGTATGGTATTTTGATGCAATGTTTACAACGTCATTATCAAAAAAAATTCCTGAATAATTAAGATATCCATAATTACTTACACAACAAATTGAGACATATGATTCTATTCCATCTCAAATCCCGATCATTCCTTGTGTGGAACCCCCTACGTACTTCCCATTTTCATCTCTGTCCTGTTCTCCCATTTCTAAACATTAGTCTGTTCCAAAAATAAACACATGACACACATGGGGAAAATGGCTTATAAACAGCCTAGATTGCATGATGATTGGCATAGAGCAGCATCACTCGACATTGGTGAAAAGAGGATAATTATAGAACTGATGTCTCCTTCACCCCTCCTCATGATAGCATCTCGGATCTGACCCTCGGATCTGGCTCAGCCACATTCCTCAGATTTGGATCTGACTCTCAAGCTCCTCCCTCATGCCAATAATGCCCTGCATCCACTCAACTACCTCAGATCAAGTTTGCCACTCCAGTGAGTCAGATGCAGATTTTCTCTCTTGAGCGTAGGTTAACTATTTTTTGATAGCCTTTGCTTCAAAAATTGTAAATCAGTTGTTATTTTATACTTCTTCCTCTTTTCTCTCTCTTGAGTAGTGTATCTGTGCACACATCTCTTTTCTTCCTTTTCTATTAAAAAAAAAAAAGTGGTCTAGGTCAGTTTAATTTAATCTTTGTGAATTCCTAAAATAGTTAGCGTGTCTTTTAGAGTTAGAATTACTTGTGTTGTAGAAGATAGAGTTCGGTAGTTTTTACATATTTAAATTTAGGTCTGTACTTGACAGTTGTTTTTGGTGGGATTTTTTTCAGGTTATGGCGGACAAACCGGTTCCTGGCTTTAAACGCTGCACTTCTTATTAGCATAAAATCCCCAATCAGGATGCTCACAAGGAGTATGTTTACTGCCTGGGTGCTGATCATTTGAAAGCAAAATGTTCCATCTGTGCCACTTTCAATCCTCAGTCACTTACAGACTGACAAAATAAACTTATTCTCAGGGGCCTTCTTCCCTTCTCAGCTCCAGAGGCTCAGGCCCCATCTCTGGCTACTTCCTTTGCTTTTCCTATTTCTAAGCAGTCTAAAAAGAAGTCCATCTGTACCTCCTCAAGGGACTCTCTTAATCATGAGAAGCCCAGGAGATATGTGGATTCAATTCCTTCAGATCCCCAGAGGTTACCTCCCTGATTGGATCCTACAGCCTCTACGGATCTGAAGGAGATTATAACCATTTCTCCTACACCTTCATCAGCTCTGACTTTGGATCTTATTCCTTTGGATCTGAGGACATCAATAAAGTCCCGGCTGTCTCCTCCAAGTTGAAGCATCCAGATCACCTTGTAGGCTTATTCCAGTTCCACAAAAAGCTGGTCCAAGGCAGTTATGGACAGGATGATGAGTAGATTTCTTAAGGCCCAGATCCAGATGGGGGTAGCCTTGGCTGCATCCCCTGTCAGATCCATGAGCTACCCAGGTCAACCCATCAGGACAACTGCTACAATATGTCCCTCTGCTTCGGAGTCATGGGATTCAGGACTACCATGTGTATCAGACTTGGCCTATCCTATTCCCATGGATCTGAGGACCTCAGTGAAGTTCTGGCTCTATCCTCCAAGTCAGAGCACTCCCAATCCCCCTTGTCAGCTTCTTCCAGATCCACAAGAAGCTGCTCCAAGGCTAACATGGACAGAATGATGAGGAGATTTCTTAAGGCCCAGATCCAAATGGGGGTAGTCTCAGCTCCATCCCTTGTCAGATCCATGAGATGCCTAGGTCACCCCATAAGGACTCCTTCTCCAATTCATCCCTCTGCTTTGGAGTCACGGGATTTGGGATTATCATGAAGATTGGACTTGGAGCAGAGGAAGCTCACTTCCTTGACACCAAGGATGCCCATGATGAGCCCTGTTCTTACCTTTTCAGAGCAGAGTGAGTCTCGGAGCTGTGGAGTTGGTGCCGGGTCCAGGGGACTAGGATCAGCTCCATCCTTTTTGGAGCCATCCCTTCCCTTAGATGCTTAGGCACTCAACAGCTCAGGTCTGATCCCTTCTCAAGGCCCTGGATCCAGAGTGAATCCTGCCCATTTCTCCTCAGTAGATTCAGCTCCAGGAGAAGTGGAAAGAGTCTCTCCTAGTCCTTCAGCTTTCCAGATAGTGGAGAGGGTTTTCTCCTTGGATGGAGATCCAACCTCACAGGTCCCCCAGTCCACCTCTGTACCCCCTGTCAGATCCAGGCCTTGCTGTCTCTCTCATCCTGCCTCAGGTCTTCCTATCCCAAGCAGTCTCCAAGATTTCACTGCTCAGGAGGGATCCCCTTCTTCCAACCTTCCCTGCTCAGGAGGGATCCCCTTCTTCCAACACTTCCCCACAATACCTAGTTGAGAGAACCCCTCAGAAGAAGATGTGCAAAAGGAGGCATGTGGACCCCCCCCTTTGGAGTCTTTTGAGGATACTGACTTTGATGAGGGGGAAGGATACCCCTGATCCTCCCTTCGGGGACATAGTAGAGATCCTGAAGCAGAAATGTGGGTGGTCTGCCCAACCTCCTTCCTCTGAGGAGTCAGTTCTCTTGGAGTCATTCAGGATGGGCCCATCTACATCCTGGGTGATCCCCCGGTAGATACCCTGGTGGATTTAGTGTCTTGCTATGCATGGAAAGAACTGGACACCATCAAGCCCATATCCAAGTGGCCTGATCAGTTTCTAGTGTTCCCTGCAGACAGGAAACACTGAAGTAAGGGTCCCATAGTTGATGCTGTTGTGGTGACTGTAGCCACAAAGACTGTGCTGGCAGAAGAAACTTCCAATGTCCATCCACCTAACAAGCAGTTTAGAGTACTGGACAGGTTTGGGAAGTGCCTTTATGCCTCAGCAACTTTTGCTCTAAGTCTTTAAATTATCTAGCTTATTTTACTTGACGGCAGGGGGACCTATTCAAAGAACTGTCAGCTTCTCTCAGAGTCCATGCCTGAGAAGGAATTTAAGAAAGTTTCTCCCAAGCTAACCATTCTTTCATCTATCGCCAATTCATCAATGAGGTTAATCTTCCATGCCATGGAGGGCACCTCATGAGCAGCCAGCTCAGGACTTTCCTTAAGGAGACATGTGTGGATGTGGCAATGCGATTTTATGTAACCCTTTAAGGCATCATTTGTCACTGCCCCTTACGATGACTCCTCTCTTTTTGGGCCATCGGTTAGAGATAGACTTTCCTGCAGTGAGAAGGAAAGGAAGACCCTTTCTGCTGTTAGAATCAAGTTATCTACACCCAGAGGTCGTTCTCCAGGAACCAGAGTGGGG
Source organism: Protopterus annectens (assembly GCF_019279795.1). Lineage (NCBI taxonomy): Eukaryota > Metazoa > Chordata > Ceratodontiformes > Protopteridae > Protopterus > Protopterus annectens. The sequence goes on from NC_056726.1 coordinate 710,460,893, forward strand.
GCAAGAAAATGTGGTTCCACAAGTCCCAAGGCCCTTTCCAGGACCCACATGGAGAAACCTCCTCTAGAGACAGAAGGGGAGGGTTTGATGGTAGATGCCACCTTAGAGGCAGAGGGGGTCCGCAGAACCAGGGCATTTGGGAACCCCCTCCCAATAAACCCTACCAGCGCTCCTGAACTGCTGCCAGACTATCCATCTCTGGAGGTAGTCAGGGGATGACTAGCTTTGTACCCCAAAGCCTGGACCCAATTGACTCAAAACCGTTGGGTGCTACATGTAATATCCAGAGGTTATTACATTCTCTTTTCCCTGCTGCCTCCCCAGACTCCAAAAGCCTTCTGGACATGCCACCCAGTCAACAGGAATAGGCAGCACAGGAAATCCAACATTTTTTGCAAAGAAGAGTCATCCAGGAGGTCCCAGCTGAACACAGAGGATTTGGAACCTACTACCACTTCTTTTTGGTGCCAAAAAAGGCAGAGGACACAAGATCCATCCTGGATCTGAGCAAGTTAAACAAGTACATAAAGAAGCTGGGGTTCTGAATGGTTATGGTTCAGTCCATTCTGCCAGTTGCACAAGGATGACTGGATGTGCTTTATAGATCTCAAGGACATGTACTATCACATCAAAATAGACAGGCACTCCAGGAGGTACCTGCACTTCTGGCTGGGAGCCAATCATTACCAGTTCAAGACATTGCCCTTTGGGCTCACCACAGCCCTCTGGGAGTTCACCAAATGCATGGCAATGGTAGTTGCTCATTTGAGGCTCAGGGATTCCAAGTATTTCCATATTTACACTGCCCCCACTAGGCATTGGCTAATCCAAGCCAGGGACTGCTTACTGCAGTTATTGTACTTCCTGGGCATCACCATAAACATGAACAAATCCAACCTTACTCTGGTTCAAAACCTAGAATTCATAGGTACGCACCTCAACATGAGGGATCAGATAGCTTTTCTTCCTTCACGCCGAGTAGCCACTCTGAGGAATCTGGTTCAGCAATTGTTAGGCTGACAACTCCCCATGGCTCGATTGATCCTGCAGGCCCTAGGGTCCATGGCTGTAACTATTCTGTTAGTTCCCCTATCCAGGTTTTTCATGCAGGTTCTACAATGGACACTAGCCACACAATGGTCCATTCTGTCTCAGTCCTTGTCCCTTCACATCAGATTGACTCCCATATCCAAGTGGCCTGATCAGTTTCTAGTGTTCCCTGCAGACAGGAAACACTGAAGTAAGGGTCCCATAGTTGATGCTGTTGTGGTGACTGTAGCCACAAAGACTGTGCTGGCAGAAGAAACTTCCAATGTCCATCCACCTAACAAGCAGTTTAGAGTACTGGACAGGTTTGGGAAGTGCCTTTATGCCTCAGCAACTTTTGCTCTAAGTCTTTAAATTATCTAGCTTATTTTACTTGACGGCAGGGGGACCTATTCAAAGAACTGTCAGCTTCTCTCAGAGTCCATGCCTGAGAAGGAATTTAAGAAAGTTTCTCCCAAGCTAACCATTCTTTCATCTATCGCCAATTCATCAATGAGGTTAATCTTCCATGCCATGGAGGGCACCTCATGAGCAGCCAGCTCAGGACTTTCCTTAAGGAGACATGTGTGGATGTGGCAATGCGATTTTGCGTAACCCTTTAAGGCATCATTTGTCACTGCCCCTTACGATGACTCCTCTCTTTTTGGGCCATCGGTTAGAGATAGACTTTCCTGCAGTGAGAAGGAAAGGAAGACCCTTTCTGCTGTTAGAATCAAGTTATCTACACCCAGAGGTCGTTCTCCAGGAACCAGAGTGGGGGCAAGAAAATGTGGTTCCACAAGTCCCAAGGCCCTTTCCAGGACCCACATGGAGAAACCTCCTCTAGAGACAGAAGGGGAGGGTTTGATGGTAGATGCCACCTTAGAGGCAGAGGGGGTCCGCAGAACCAGGGCATTTGGGAACCCCCTCCCAATAAACCCTACCAGTGCTCCTGAACTGCTGCCAGACTATCCATCTCTGGAGGTAGTCAGGGGATGACTAGCTTTGTACCCCAAAGCCTGGACCAAATTGACTCAAAACCGTTGGGTGCTACATGTAATATCCAGAGGTTATTACATTCTCTTTTCCCTGCTGCCTCCCCAGACTCCAAAAGCCTTCTGGACATGCCACCCAGTCAACAGGAATAGGCAGCACAGGAAATCCAACATTTTTTGCAAAGAAGAGTCATCCAGGAGGTCCCAGCTGAACACAGAGGATTTGGAACCTACTACCACTTCTTTTTGGTGCCAAAAAAGGCAGAGGACACAAGATCCATCCTGGATCTGAGCAAGTTAAACAAGTACATAAAGAAGCTGGGGTTCTGAAGGGTTATGGTTCAGTCCATTCTGCCAGTTGCACAAGGATGACTGGATGTGCTTTATAGATCTCAAGGACATGTACTATCACATCAAAATAGACAGGCACTCCAGGAGGTACCTGCACTTCTGGCTGGGAGCCAATCATTACCAGTTCAAGACATTGCCCTTTGGGCTCACCACAGCCCTCTGGGAGTTCACCAAATGCATGGCAATGGTAGTTGCTCATTTGAGGCTCAGGGGATTCCAAGTATTTCCATATTTACACTGCCCCCACTAGGCATTGGCTAATCCAAGCCAGGGACTGCTTACTGCAGTTATTGTACTTCCTGGGCATCACCATAAACATGAACAAATCCAACCTTACTCTGGTTCAAAACCTAGAATTCATAGGTACGCACCTCAACATGAGGGATCAGATAGCTTTTCTTCCTTCACGCCGAGTAGCCACTCTGAGGAATCTGGTTCAGCAATTGTTAGGCTGACAACTCCCCATGGCTCGATTGATCCTGCAGGCCCTAGGGTCCATGGCTGTAACTATTCTGTTAGTTCCCCTATCCAGGTTTTTCATGCAGGTTCTACAATGGACACTAGCCACACAATGGTCCATTCTGTCTCAGTCCTTGTCCCTTCACATCAGATTGACTCCCATCTGCAGCCATCACATCAATTGATGGATTCACTCAGACAATGTTATTCTAGGCAGACAATTTTTGGACAACCCCCCAATAGCCACACTGACCACAGATGCTTTCCAGTTCAGGTGGGGGGCATTACGATGAGAAGATGGTCTAAGGTCAGTGGTCACCTTTCAAGACCAGGTCACATATCATTGTCCTAGAGATGAGAGCAGTCCTACTAATGTTCCATGCCTTTCAGGACATTCTCCCCTTGGGGACTATTGCATTATACACTGAAAACATGTCAGTTGTCTGGTACATTAACATGCAGGGGGGAACCCATTCTTACTCCATGTGCAGGGAGACCATGAGAGTGTGGGAGTGGGTGATCTCTTCAGACCGCCTTCTAATTGCAACACATATCCCGGGGAAAGCCAACGATCTGGCAGACAGACTCAGCAGATCACTACTAATTCTGCACTAGTGGTCCCTCAATTAATCAGTAGCAAACATGATCTTCAGCATTTGGGTTCAACCTTGCTACAACCTCTTTGCCTCTCCCCTCCACAAGTACAGCAAGTTCTTCACAATGATCCCACTTCCGGGGGAGCCCCAAAGGGATGCACTTGTCCATGATTGGCCCCCAGGGTCTCCTGTATACTTACCCTTCTCTTCTGCTCATCCTCAAATTTCTTCAGAAGACAAGCAGGTTGAATAGGTCAGTCATCCTTATTGCCCCCCTTCTGGCCTCCACAGGTGTGGCTCCCCTTTCTGTGGTCTCATCTGAAATATCCTCCTTGGAGTCTGGAGCCAAGTCAGGACCTCCTTTCTCACCCAACAGGATTGCAAAATCTGAACCTTCAAGCCCTGAAATTGACCACTTGGTTCTTTCACTTCTAACCCTAGTGAGACAGTCCAGGCTCAAGTCCCTGGTCCATAAAATTCTTATGGCCTTGCAAAAGGCTTCCACCAAAAAAGTCTAAAACAGTAAGTGGAAGAGATTTGTTATTTGGGACACAAGCAGTAACACTGACCCATTTTCAGCACCAGTTTCAGATGTGTTACTATTTCTTAGTATACTTTTCGACGGAAGTGCTAGTTTCTCCACTGTCAAGTTGCAGTTGACTGCCATTTCCAATTTCCATACAATGAGTCAGTCATGTTCTCTGTTCACCTTTAGACTATGCAAATCTTCATAAAAGGTGTCTTTTTATTAAGGCCCCTGATTAAGAATCCATCCCCCATGAGACCTCACTCTTGTGCTGCAGGCTTTGACACAGGGATCCTTTGAACTAGCAGGTACTTGTGACATGAAATTTCTGTCATGGAAGACATCCTTTTGATGGATGTAACTTCTGTTAAGAGGATTTCCAAACTACAAGCCTTATCCTCTAAACCTCCTTAAATTCTGTTTCATAAAGATAGTGTCCTTATGCAGTAACCCATCCTTTGCACCTGAAGTAATTACTGAGAATAATATTAATCAATCCATCCACTTGCCAGCGTTCTTCTCCAATTTCTCTAACAAAGGGGGGTACATTCTTTATTTTCTAAATGTCCAAAGACAACTTCCAAACAACACAGAAAGTCTGATCAGCTTTTTTTAGCCTTCGCCTCCAATAGACTTGGACAAGTGGTATCAAAAATTACCTTGGCAAAATGGATTGTTGTCTGCAATTCATTCATTTACTCATCCAAAGGATTGGAATTACCTAAACCCCCTAGGGCACATTCCAACAGAGTTATGGCTACTTCCTCAGCCTTCTATTGTAGAACTTCCATTGATGACATTTGTGAGTTAGCTTCATGGTCTAATAATCACACTTTCATATCGCATTACAAGTTGGATGTTACTTCCAGAAGTAGGGCCTTCTTTGGCTCGATAGTGCTTCTGCATTTCTTTCCATGTTGGCTGCCCACGGTTGATGTATCTGGGGACTCTGACCCTATCGTGAGGAGGAATTGAGGAGACAACATCAGATTTAAAGGTTATGCCTTACTATAACTTGGCATCTGTGTTGTCTTCCTTCATTCATCCTCTCTTTCCCACCCAACTATCCCCCTCCTTTGTTTCTTGATGGATGATGTAGGGACTATTATGACCTATGTCTGAGCCTCTTCTGCCAACCTTTGATGTATGACTGCTGGCTGTCTGGAATTGGCAAACTTGATCTGAGGTAGTTGGGTGGATGCAGGGCATTATAGGTATGAGGGAGGAGCTTGAGAGTCAGGTTGAATTCTGTGGAATGTAGCCGAGCCAGATCCAAGTGTCGCATCCAAGACCCTATCATGAGGATGAATGAAGGAAGACAACACAGATGTCAAGTTATGGTAAGACATAACCTTTAATTCTCAAACTAAGGCACAAAATGAGGAAGATGCCTAACTATGCACTAAGACTTTGCCATTAGTCATGCATCTGACCTGAGTGTTAGTGCTCATCACTGACATAACTAGCAATAAAAAAGGTAATTCTGTTCTGTGTGATTTCATGTATCAATGTGTAAATGACGTGCAGAGTCTGTTCTAGTGCTCTTAGTGCAGGGTTTTAATATACTAATGGTGAGATGTCGCTTCACATTTTTCTTCTCAGTCTGTACCCGTCTTCCATTCAACAAGTAAATGTATTACATTTACAAACTGATATCAGAAATAAAAAGTGAAATTATCTGAATGTTTTCTTGATACCAGTCTGCAAATGATGTATGATTACCTGATATGTCTCAGTTATGCTCCCATACAGACAGTCTTACTTGCAACCTTGGATAATGCACTGATATGGGTATGGAATGATGAAATACATGGATTACGTTCCACTGAGTTATATCTAAGCTTGCCACACAAATCAGTCCTGCTCAATCCCTATTTTACTACCATTGTGATATTCCTTTTGAGCATTCCTTTCAACTGTAAGTTATCAGACATGTGCATTATAAGTTCTTCTGTGGCTTCACCTGATATTTCATTGATTTTGAGCACATCATTCACATAAGCAGGGATCTGATGCTGTTAATCTTCATTCATTCCTTACTGATAGGTGTCAGTTCCTTCCTCAGAACTGAGTCAGCTGTTATACCAAGCTCGTACCAGCCAAAAAACTCTCAAGCTAAGCCTTTACCCATAGTGTCCCTCTCCATATTACCTCAGATCTCGTTTGCCATGTACAAAACAAGACGTGTCAGACCAGGCTCTCAGCGAAGTCAAATTTTGTTCTTGTCAAAAGTTTCTTACTTAAAGTTTGTCGCCCTCTGAAAACTGTAATTTTCTCTTTTAATCACATATATTTTGTTTTTCGTAATTTGTGTGTGTGTCTCTCTCTTTCCTCTTTTCCCATTTTCTCTTTTCTACGAAAGTTGGTGCTCTTTGTACTATCACTGGTACAGGCTTTTTCTTTTTACCCTCTGGGTATTTAACTTACCATTACTGGTATTCTACTCCTTTCTAGTTAAACAAACAAAAAAAAAATCTAAATTTGCCATTTCTTTAGAGTTTCCTGCCTGTTTTTTTGTGTGGATATGTCGGATAAAAAAGGTACCATGGGCTTTAAACACTGTGGTCAGTGTAGAAGAAAAATGCCCAATGTGGAAAGCCAAATTCTTGTGTTTATTGTTTAGGGGTCCCTAACCTTTCTGTGAAACCCCCTTGTGAGATCCGCAAAGGATTCAGCTCCTGTATGCTTGTGAAGTGAAAAATTAAACTAATGTTAAAAGGATTTTTGAAATCTCCTTTCCCAGAGGCTATCTCTGAGTCAAACAGCTCAGCCCCCCCTTAAGAGAGAACACAAAAAGAGGAGCAAATCATTACCCTCCTCTTCTCATGACTCTGAAACTAAGCAATCGGAACCGAGACAGAAAGTCCCTAAATTGGCACCATCTTTGCCTCAGAGGCCTAAACCTCTGACCTCGGCACCAACATCGTTTCCAAGACAACAACCTGCTTGGGTGCTGTCTTCTTCTTTGGCACCTATGACTACACTGACAATGGCACTGACAATTACTACAACTTTGACTCTGACTCACCTTTCAGCACCAACAATAGTCGTCCCGGAACCGGTCACTTCCCCCATCCCTGTACTTCATATTGGTCTTTTGACCTCGGTGCCAAAAGGTGAAATAATCCCCTAGACCAGATATTCCCCCTCGGTGGACCCATTTGTTAGCCAGCAGTATAGCCTTTTTTTAGACCATCACACTTCACCTTCAGGGATGTCTACGCAATCCTCCAAGAGTCTTTCAGAACTGGACATAGTGAGGCTGTTGGATCAACTCTTGACAGCCAGAGGAATATCTACTCCATCCAAACCTTCCCTCCCACTTGGAGCCAAGGGATCTTATCCAAGGACTCCACAATATTTCCCTTCTACAACCTCCTTGCAGGTTTCAGAGCATTCGTCACTGATGCCAACCCCGGTTCCAGCTTCTTCAGTACTGATTGTAGATCTTACCATGGTACTGGAGGCTACCCTTTGGTCTTCATCTTTCCCTGAGCTGGGCCTTCCTCAGGACCGAGACAGGTCTGTTGGCACCATGTTCCCTGGCATGGCATCTCCTTTTTGCATGTCTGCCACAGTTCCAGTCACCTTGACAGAGCCATTTCCTCCTGTGGCTCCCTCACTGGTGGCGGGTTCTTCGGAGTGGTTTGTGACCCTGGTCCCAAGATTGTCTTCCTCGGTTCTGGGCTCCCACCCCTCTTTGGGAGGACCTGCTTTCCAGGTGATGGAGAGGGGTCTGGCCTCTGCAGCCTCTCAGTTGGTCCTCTTGGCATCAGAGACCCATCATCTCCCATCCTCTGAGCCACAGTTGACACAGCCCACTACTCATGGACACCGGGCTCAGGAACCTCAAGACATCCTTCAGCAAGGTTTCTCTTCTTCAGGATCCTTCTCGGATGCTCCTGTTGAGGAGGTTCCTCGCAAGAGGTCATGAAAGAGGAAGCACGTGGATTCCCCAGAGGAATCCTTGACCAAAGATACAGACTATGATGATGGGAAAGGGTCCCCATGATCACCCCCTAATGATGTCTCCTTTGCAGACATCTTGGAAATCCGGATGCAGTGGGCTGATTGGAAGTCCACCACCCCTTCCTCCGAGGAGTCAATATTCTTGCAGGCTTTCTGAGCCTGGCCCTCTACCTCCTGAGTGACCCCACCTGCAGATGAACTCGTATGGCTTATTGTGCAGCTCATGCATGGAATAGTCCTGATACCATTAAACCTATCACCCGGAGGCCAGACAAAATTCTTTCACCCCCTGAGAATAACCCTCACTGGTCCAAGGGCCTTCAGTAGATGCTATGGTTGTGGCGGCGACCACTAAAAAAGAGCTCGCCAGGGACAGCACTACTGTCCATCCCCCAAACAGGGAGTATCGGGCGAAAGACAGACTTGGGAAGTGGGTGTATTCTTCAGCGACCTTTGCCATCCAGTCCCCGAATTACCTGGCACATCTCACTCGACTTGCGAGAGACCTGATTACTGAATTCTCAGAAACCCTGGCAGGAGCAGTGTCTGATGAGGTACAGAACAAAGTTGCCTCACAGCTTTTTACCCTGGAATCCATCTCTAATTCGTCCATGAGGTTGTTTTTGCACTTGACTGAAGGGGTGGCTAGAGCAGCGGGTGCAAGCATTGTTACAAGACGTCACGCCTGGATGCATCTATATGACTTAGTGGACCCTTTTAAGTCTCCCTTCCTTAATGCCCCAGTAGAGACCTCATCTCTTTTTGGCCTAAAGGTGGAAGACACTTTAGCCAGGTCTGAAAAGGACAGTAAGACCTTGTCTGATGTAGGCGTACGTTTTTACTCACCCCAATGATCCTATTCCAGGAATCAGAGGAGTGGAAAAATGTGGTACAAAAACTAACAGATCTCAAAGGGAAGAATTCTTCAGAGCTAGATACCACAAAAGACTTTATTAAAAAGGACAAACATTAAGCACTTTCATCCACACGGTGGCAGGACTTCATCAGAACAATTAATAACAAGATGTTACCAATTTTTATACCAATTAGTGGATACCTTTCTTCCAATTGCAACCTTAATTACATAAGTTTAAAAGAATCAGATTGCACTTCTAATAATAAATGGTAATAACCTTAGGGAAAGGCTTAAATACCTACACAAATAAGTGTGTAGATCAACAGAAAGTTAAAATACATTAAAAAACAAACCTCAATGTAAAAATAAATAAATTTAATTTGCAACATTCCAAACCCATCACTGCTTGAAAGCACTTTATATAATAACGCACACTTAGAACTACAGTTTTTAATGACCCCGCACAACAAATATCAAAAAATAGTGATGTCAAAAAAAGTCAATTAGTTTATATTAAATAATACTGATATTGTATAACTATAATCCCTACTGAGACATGCAGGTGCCTTGTATCCAAACTAGTATAAAATGATGGTAAGAAATGAAAAATTCTTACAGAAAACCAAAAGGTTAAAAATAATAACAAGCCTTTAATTTGATCATACTAATAATGGAGACATCATCATTTTTATCATTTAACCCTGCAGCTTGAGTGGCATTAGTTTTGAGTTACCATTTCAACTCCAGATACTTCAAAAAGTCATCAGTGGTCCCCACCCAGTCACCCAAATGAACATGATCAATCACGCAAAACATGAATGAATGTTCAGGATATGTCTTAACATGTCTTGCAAGTGCATTATGTTCATTGCCCTTCCGATTATCATAATTGTGTTCTTATACCCTCTGTCTTAGGTTTATCCTGGATTTCCCGATATAAAATGTGGGACATGATAAGCAAAGGGCCAAGTGATCTCCTTCCTAAATGATACATGAAAATCTGCAATAGAGCTGGATCTTGCCAAAACCAGGGACTTGAATAGAAGACCCCCTCAAACATGAACTTACAAAAATTACAATTTCAACATTTGAACATTCTTACCACTTGATTAATAGTGGTTGCTCTTTCCAACATCATTTTGAAACAAGGGGCCTTTATGTACACTATAATGGGTTTTGGTACTACAATGTCCATATATTCCTTGTTTGTATTAAAATGGGCCAATTACTTTCTACTATCTCTTTTAGGCCTTCAAACTGTACCATAAAAGGTGATACTAACCCATGTTGAAAACCAATCATCCCTTGTTGTCCATTCTTTTGATCCCCCCTTGCCATAGGTCTGATGCCCTGTAGCCTTCCTAATAGCAGGGAAAAATGACCCATATTCCATTTCCTGCAAACTTCACTAAAGATGTTACGCAGAAAATCATCTGGATAACCTCACCTAGAAAATATTACTTCAGGGTTTAACATCTCCATCTGGAAGTCATTGTTGTTTGAAATCATCTGGGCCAATCTAACACACTGCCCCTTAACTATAGATTTCTTCTGGTGTAAGGGGTGCATACTGTTAAAATGTAGGAATGAATTAGAATAACTGGGCTTATGATATATAGTGGATTCAAATCCCCTAGTGAGATAATTCTTTTTAAAGTAGATATCAAGACAATGTACTGCATCGCCCTGAACATCCCATAGTGAAGGTTAAAAAATCAGTTGTGGAGTGTAAATAAGCAAAAAATTCCTGTAATTTAGTCTTGATGTCATTCCAGAAACAAATCATGTCATCAAGAAAACAGCCATAGAATACCAACATTCCTTGAAGTCCACATTGAGTATGAAATTGTTTTCCCAATAAGATAAAACAGTATTAGCAAAAATGAGGGTGCATGCTTCCCCCATTGATAGCCATTTTTTTGCCTAAAATTTTGGCCTTCGAAGGTCAAATAGTTGTTTACCAGTACAATTTCCATAAATTCTCTCAGAACATCCAGCCTATTCTGACTAAGATTTGTGTTGCCGCTTAGATAGTTGTAAAACCACTCCAGACCAGCTTTGTGAGGAATAACTGAAAATAAATCATGTATATCTACTGTTACAAAATTCAACTCCTCACGAAAAAAGTCATCAGAGATTCTAGTTAAAAAATCCCAGGAATCTTTTAAGCAAAACAGGGTTAACATCCAACACTCTTTTGGTGTAACAGTCAATGTATTTGGCTATACAAAACGTTTTCCAGGCCTTAGCATCAACTATCAGGCATAAGGGGGGGATTGTGTAAAGACTTGTGAACCTTTGGAATACCGAAAATCACAGGTGTCTTTGGGTTGACCATTTGTACATAGCTGTATTCTTCATTCAGTATCTGGTTGTTGAATACCATCTCCTCTAATATTAAATCTATTAGTTCATTTATAGAAGCCTCCTCATATGTGTCTGAATATAGAAGGTTCAACATTTTATCTATATAGTCGATTTTATCCATAACAACCAGGCCACCCCCACCTTATTGGGTTTCATAACCCTCATCTGTTTATTTTCAGTGATATTTTTAACTAAGATTTGCTCTGATTCACTTAAATTCCCTTCATATGTATTAGCCTGTGTGTGCTGCAGGAAGGACCTAAAGTTAAATTCACATAATTTCTCAGAAAGTAGGACAGTGGAATGTAGAGGTGGATTGAAAGTACTTGGCCTTTTAAGTAAATACCAGGGTCGTTTCCCAGTTGCTCACCATGTTTGTAAAAAAAATGGAAAGTTAACTTTTCGTACAAACATTTTTAGTTGTAATAAGCCTTGTCCACTCTAATTGCAAAGGTCAGGCCCCTCTTGAACAAGTTAGCTCAGCTTGCATCAACATCACTGCTACTATAATTGAAAATCTTGAAGTCACCATGGTCATTACAGATAATAAGGTTACCATTTAGTTCCATCTCTCGTTGTACTTCCCTCGGCTGGGGCCATTCATCTGGGCTCATTCCCTCTGCCTCCTCCTGCCCCTGAAATACATTGCCGGTTGATCCCGTTGATTCATTGATGTAGCATGGGTAGTCGCATTCTGTTTCCTCTCCCTCAATCTCTGGGAACGCCTTAAAGGGGGATTCCCTAAAGGGCTATTGTGCTCAGAGAAACTAGTATTCACATCAGTAAGCCTTCTGTTGTTATCATTAGTTCCCACATCAGGATTGCCCTGGTCTATGTTTCTATGCCCTGTATCGGGGGGTGGGGGATAGGCAGTACCTTTCTCATATTCTACAAGATCTCTTTGCATCTTTTTCATCTTTTTATTTTTGAGAACATCAATATCAACTTCAATACCCCTCAGTATTCCATTAAATTCCCCTTGCCTGACTTCAAACAATAAATCATTTTTAATGTTGTCATTAACAATTTCAATATTGTGCAATAGAACATTCATTTGTTTGTCATACTCTTTTAACAAAATTTTGAGTAGTTCACAACCATATCTATTAAATAAACAAAGCAGATCTTTATATAAATTAGAGTCTTTTACCAGTTCTGTGGGATATTTCCACATTCTCAAGCCTTTCAGGACTCTTTCAGGCTGCAAACATTCCTTGAGATAGCTCGATTCCAGTTGCAGTTTTCTGTATCTGAAGACCAAATCCCCAAAGATCTTAAACTGCTGTTTTAAACTTGCCGGTCTATCATCTTGGTTAGTAACATGTCTGTACCATGTGAAACCCCTCCAGACCCATTCCTGTATCTCTAAATTGTTGCCAATGTCCCTGTTTCTCACAGAGAAACTCACGTTCCTCTCCTGAGTCCCAGATCCAGTGAGTGAGCCATTGATTATGCCAGTGTTTTCCTGGAGCATTCTGTGAGCCGGTGTAATACCGGAAACATCAGAGAGCGTGTTTAATTGGCTCAGTCCTTCAAGATTGACATTGGAAGCTCCCAAAACTTGACGTAAAGGTGCCAAACCCATGGAAACTCTTTGAGTGAGCTGGTTGATAAGACCAGTTAGATTTATGATACTTGCTGTTAACGAGTCTTGGAGCTCAAGTAGATTAGCCAGTGTGGTTCCGACTCCAGCTGCCCCCTCCATACCAGAAACAAAGCAAAGCACAACCAAATAACAGATCTCAAAGGGAAGAAGTCTTCAGAGCCTGGTACCACAAAAGACTTTATTAAAAAGTACAAACATTAAGTGCTTTCATTCAAAAGCTGACAGGACTTCATCAGAGCAATGAATAGCAAGATGTTAACAATTTTTATACCAATGAATGGCTAACTTTCTTCCAATTACAACCTTAATTACATAAGTTTAAAAGACACATATGAGAAGACTTCTATAAACGAACTTAATATTGCCTATCGTAACATAGATTTAATATTAGAGGAGATGGTATTCAACAACCAGATCACGAACGAAAAATACGACTATGTACAAATGATCAACCCAAAGATACCTGTGATTTTTGGTATTCCAAAGGTTCACAAGCCTTTACACAATTCCCCCCTTACGCCTAATAGTTGATGCTAAAGCCTTGGAAATGTTTTGTATAGCCAAATACATTGACTTTTACACCAAAAGAGTGTTGGACATTAACCCTGTTTTGCTTAAAGATTCCTGGGATTTTTTAACTAGAATTTCGGATGACTTTTTCGTGAGAAGTTTATTTTTGTAACAATAGATATACAGGATTTATTCTCAGTTATTCCTCACGAAACTGGTTTGGAGTGGTTTCACGACTGTCTAAGGGGCAACACAAATCTTATTCTAAATAGGTTGGATGTTCTGAGAGAATTTATGGAAATTGTACAGGTAAACAACTATTTGATATTCGAAGGCCAAATTTTTAGGCAAAAAACAGGGGTAGCAATGGGGCAGCATGCGTCCCCATTTTTGCTAATACTGTTTTATCCTATTTGGAAAACAATTTCATACTCAACTCGGACTTAAGCCATGGTGGTGCAGCAGTAGCGTTGTTGCCTCACAGCAAGAGGTTCTCCTGTTCAGTTCTAGGCTGGAGTGCCTTCTGTGTGGAGTGTGCATGTCCTCCCTGCAGTCGAGTGGCGTTCGAAAGACATGCATGAATGGGCATCCTTCACTGAAAGTTGGGCATCGGGCTGGCAACTTGGCACCATAAAAATCTACTGCCAATCATTAGCGGACCGGAGTTCCACTGTGGCAACCCCTAACCGTGAAAAGCCGAAAAGACAAACAACAACTCAACTCGGACTTCAAGGAATGTTGGCTATTTTATGGCCATTTTCTTGATGACATGATTTTTTTTCTGGAATGAAACTGGGACTAAATTACAGGAATGTTTTTATTATTTATACTCCGTAACTGAATTTTTAACCTTCACTATGGATGTGCAGGGCGATACAGTACATTTTCTTGAGAGCTACCTTAAAAAGAATTATGTCACTAGAGGATTTGAATCCACTATATATCGTAAGCTCAGTTATTCTAATTAATTCCTACATTTTGACAGTATGCGCCCTTACACCAGAAGAAATCTATAGTTAAGGGGCAGTATGCTAGATTGGCCTGGATGATTTCAAACAACAATGACTTCCAGACGGAGATGTTAAACCTTAAAGTAATTTTTTCTAGGCAAGGTTATCCAGATGATTTTCTGAGTAACATCTTTAGTGAAGTTTGCAGGAAAAGCAATATGGACCATTTTCCCACTATTAGGAAGGCTACAGGGCATCAGCCCTATGGCAAGGGGGAATCAAGAGAATGGACAACAAGGGGTGATTGTTTTCAACATGGATTAGTGTTATCTTTTATGGTACAGTTTGAAGGCCTAAAAGAGATAGTGGAAAGTAATTGGTCCATTTTTAATACAAACAAGGAATATGTGGACATTGTAGGACCAAACTCATTATAGTGTACAAAAAGTTTCCTTGTTTCAAAATGATGTTGGAAATAGCAACCACTATTAATCAGATGGGAAAAATGTTCAAATGTGGAAATTGTAATTTTTGTAAGTTCATGTCTGAGGGGTCTTCTATTCAAGTCCCTGGTTTTGGCAAGATCCAACTCTATCGCAGATTTTCGTGTAACAGTAAGGAAGTAGTTTACTTGGCCCTTTGCTTAACATGTCCCTCATTTTATATTGGGAAATCCAAGGTAAACCTAAGACAGAGGGTATAGGAACACAATTGTGATATTAAGAAGGGCAATGAGCATAATGCACTTGCAAGACATGTTAAGACATATCCTGAACATTCATTCAAGTTCTGCTTGATCAGATTCATTTGGGTGACTGGGGGGAACCCGTTGATGACTATTTGGAGAATCTGGAGTTGAAATGGCAACTCAAAATTAATGCCACTCAAGCTCCAGGGTTAAATGATAATGTCCCCATTATCAGTATGCTCAAACAAAAGGCTTGCTATTATTTTTAACCTTTTGGTTTTCTGCAAGAATTGTTAATTTCTTACCATCATTTTATACCAGTTTGGATACAAGGCACCTGTATATCTCAGTAGGGATTATAGTTATACAATGTCAGTATTATTTAATTAAACTAATTGACTAGTTTTGGCATTACTATTTTTTTATACTTGTTGAGAGGTGTTTTTAACAACTGTAGGACTAAGTGTACATTATTTTATAAAATGCTTTCAAGCAGTGATGAGTTTGAAATGCTGCAAATTATATTTATTTATTTTTACATTTTTGCATCGAGGTTTGTTTTTTAATGTATTTTACTTTCTGTTGAGCTACACACTTGTTTTGTGTAGGTATTTAAGCCTTTCCCTAAGGTTATTACCATTTATTATACAGAGTGCAATTTGATTATTTTAAACATATGTGATTAAGCTTGTCATTGGAAGAAAGGTAGCCACTCATTGGTATAAAAATGGTTAACATCTTGTTATTCGTTGTTCTGATGAGATGAAAGTGCTTAATATTTGTACTTTTTAATAAAGTGTTTTGTGGTACCCAGCTCTGAAGACTTCTTCCCTTTGAGATCTGTTATTTGGTTGTGCTTTGCTTTGTATGTGGTATAAAAAATCCCAAGGTCCTTTCCGTGACACATGTGGCGAGTCCTCCCCCCCCCGGGTAGTGGGGGGAACTGAACTGCAAGACACCCCTTTAGAAGCAGAGGAGGTACGCGTAACCAGGGGTCCAGAGATTCTTTCTCTGGACAGTCCTACCAGTGCTCCTGAAGGGCAGCCTGACTGCTTACCTTTGGAAGCAGTCAGGGATCATTTTTCTCTGCACCACCTTGCATGGCAAAAAATAACCTCAGACTCTTGTGTGCAGATGATAATTAACAAAGGTTATCTCATTTCCTTCAACTTTTTCCCAAAGCCTTTAAAGCACATTCCCAATGTATTACCCAGTCAAAGGGACACAGCAGCTCTAGTAATCCAAAAGCTGCTTCAAAAAAGAGTAATCCAAACAGTCCCTCCAGACCAAACAGAATCTGGTTTTTACTCAAGGTTCTTTTTAGTGCCAAAGAAAACAGGGGACTGGAGGCCAATTCTGGACCTCAGCATCCTAATCAAATTCATCCAACAAGAGAAATTCCAAATGGTCACGATACAGTCTATACTCCTCTTCCTGGGCAAAGACAATTGGATGTGCTCTATAGATCTTCAGGATGCTATTACCACATAAAAATGGACAAATGCTCCAGAAGATTTCTCCACTTCCAACTGGGAGCCAGTCCCTACCAATTCTGAGCACTGCCCTTTGGTCTCTCCACAGCCACAGTGTTCACCAAATGCATGGCAGTGGTAACAGCTCACTTGAGAATGCAAGGATTCCGAGTGTTTTCATATCTAGATGATTGGCTCCTCACCATTCCAACCAAGCATCTACTAGTCGCAGTGATCCATTTCACCCTATGTCTCTTGAAACAAATAGGGATAACAGTGAACAAGGGCAAATGCAAACTAATCCCTTCTCAGACTGGTGGTCATAGGGGCAGAATTACCCAATTTTGCCTAGTCTACCTCCCACTTCACAGGATAAAGAGACTCAGATCACAACTCTGAGTTATTCTCGGTCAAGAGAAAGTGCCAGTTCAAGCAGTCCTTCAACTTCTAGGGTCCATGACATTTATAACGATGGTACCACTGGCAAGACTGCATATGAAGCTTCTTCAGTGGGTTTTGCTAGCACAATGGTCCCCTTTGAATCTCAAAAAGCACAAAAGCCAGCACAACATAGTCAGCATCCAATTATTTATTCCACAAAAAGACCACAAACAGACTGGTTTCAGCTAATAAGCCTTCTTCAGTGTATTATACTAGTCAGACCCAACTCACAATTTATATAGTCAGTTTCATTTCCCCATTAACAAATCACAGGTGTTCATTTGGTCCCATGAGAAGAGAGCACCCAACAAAATAATCCACTTTTTTCTTTTTTCTTTAAGATATCATGCCAACCTGATTTATCCCTATCCTTGGGCATTATCCCATCAATAATAGTAAACCTAAATTGAGTTGAAGGATGTTGTTTAGTATGTTTATAAAGAGAATTAGAATGTCTGGCACACCTAACATCACTCAAATGTTCTGAAACACATAGCTTCAATGGTCATGCAGTTTGGCCTACGTAAAATGCTTTACAGTTACAAGTTACCAAATAAATCACCCAATCTGCGATACAGTCACCATAGACTCATATGTCAAAAACCTGAGAGGTATTTTAGATCTAACTACTTTTGTCTTATTCACATATTTACAAAAACTACAGTGGTTACAAGGCTGACATCCCCGTTTACATTCCCCACTTAAAGTAGTTTGATGAAATTCTGTACTATCAGCAGATGGCCGCTTATAATGATTCAACCATCCCACCTAGAGTTCTACCCCTCCTATATGAGAAAAGACACCTGGGGGGAGTATATCTTTTAGAGAATCCTCTGAAGTCAGGATGTTCCAATGTTTTAATTATATTAATCAAAACCGAGATGTTGCTACCATACTTAGTAGCCCACCTCAACTGAGTATTCAAAGTAGGCTTATTATTTTGATATTTCATCAAAGATTCTCTATCCAAATTTTGAGCAAAAATGCTTGATTCCATGACCTGTTTCCTACTGTATCCCTTTTTGTCAAATCTATTAATCAACTGTTGGCTATGTATTGAAAACATTTCATCAGATGAACATATTCGTCGTACTCTCATGAATTGAGATTTAGGAATATTCCAAATAATATATTTAGGGTGACAACTATCTGAATGCAACAAAGTATTAACACTAGGATGTTTCCTTTGTACCTGACTTAACAAGGTCCCATCCTGTCGTAAATATATATTCACATCCAGAAATACTATCCGCGTAGTACTATAACTTACGTTAAAATGTAAACTCCATTTATTATCATTGAGATACGACACAAATTCATTTAAATATTCAACCACTGATTACCACACCAACCAACAATCATCAAGATATCTATGCCAAATGTCCATTGATTCTAGATAGAGATTGTACATAGGATCATAAATAAGCTGTTCTTCCACAAAACCCATAAAAAATTAGCATAGATGTGAGCAAATGAAGCTCCCATCACTGCTCCCTTCAGTTGTAAATAACACTCTTGCTGGAAATAAAACACATTTTATTTCATACATGTTCTGTTAGACAGACTAGTAATGTATTAAACCCTGGACTACATAAAGATGTTCTATCTAGCCAATAGATCAGCACCTGCAGGCCCGCTCAATGGGGGATAGTGGTGTACAGGGGCATTACATCCAGTGTACACATATAGCATCCCATTTCCATCTGTGTATCCTCAATTATGTTTAGAAACCCTGTAGTATCTTGTATTCTATAAAAGAGAAATAAAGTGGATTATTTTGTTGGGTGCTGTTTTTTCACTAGGACTAAATGAACATCTGTGATTTGTTAATGGAGAAATTACACTGACTATATAAATTGTGGGATGGGTCTGATTAGTATAATACAGTGAAGAAGGTTTGTTAGCCGAAACTGGTCTGTTTGTGGCCTTTTTGTGGACAAAAAAATTGGATGCTGACTATGTTGTGCTGGCTTTTGTGCTTTTTGAATTCAACTGCTTAGCCATGCACATTTCTGTTACTGGCATGTTGTGGAACTTGATACCTCTTTGAATCTCCCCATGACATTTCAGATCAGGATAAAAAATTGCTGCACACAAGATTTACTTTGGTGGATGAAGCCAGAAGAGAACCTATGGAGTTGACCTTTCTCCCCTTCTCTGCCCAAAGCAATAGTGACCATGGACACCTCCCTGATCGAGTGGGGGGCACTACAAGGGAAAGACTGTCCAAGGCACTTGGTCACCCATAGAGGCCGATCTGCATATCAGTGTTCTAGAACTGAGGGTGGTGCTTCTAGCGTTGCAAGCAATTCAATCTGCTCTCCCTCCAGGAGCAATTGCCATCCAGTCCAACAACATGCCAGTAGTCTGGTACATCAACAAACAAGGCATTACCAAGTCCTACCTGTTGTGACAAGAGGCCATGAGAATTTGGCAATGGGCGATTACTTCCGACAACTATCTGATAGCAATGCACATTCCTGGGAATTGCAATGTGATTACAGACAAGTTGAGCAGATGCATTCTCCTGCCTCATGAGTGGTCCCTCAATCTTGCAATAGCAAAGAAGATTTTCAGTCACTGGGGCCAGCCTTGCTGCCTTCTATTCAAATCCTCCTTAAACCACAAATGCAGCAGCTACTTTGCCCTCATCCCCCAGAAGGGGGAGGCCCCGAGGGATGTTCTTGTACACGATGACCCATGGGACTTTTTTTATGCCTACCCACCAATACCACTGATTCCCCAATTTTTAATGAAGGCCCGTCGGTTGAGAAGCAGAGTGGTCCTCATTGCTCCCTACTGGCCACGACAAATTTGGTTCTCCTTCCTTTGGCCTCACCTACTACAGCAACCTTGGATTCTGGATCTAACTCCAGAATTACTATCACATCCACAGGAATTGACATATCTGAATTTATCAAACCTCAAGCTGACAGCTTGCTTCCTCCACTTATGGTGATTGCCAGGCAGAACAGCTTGTCCTCCTCTGTCCGCAACATCCTTCTGGGTCCCATAAACCCACCAACAGGAAGCTTTACCTCAGCAAATGGAAGAGATTCATTATGTGTTCTCGCAAAAAAGGGATAAAGCCCTTCTTGGCACCAATATCAATGGTTTTAGATTACCTATCTAATCTCCTTCAATCTGGAGCTGTAGCTTCTTCAATTAGAGTACACCTTGCAGCAATTTCTAACTTCCACAATGATTTTGAAGACTCATCCTTTATCTCTCACCATCTCTGTAAAACCTTTTTGAAGGGAGTTTCACACATTAGACCCCCCCCCCTTCAAACAGCTGATTGAACCATGGAATTTTACATTGGTTTAATAAGCCTTGACTCGTCCTCCTTTTAAATCTGCTGCCAATTATGACCTAAAGTTTTTATCTTGGAAAACATTATTCCTAGTGGCCATTACTTCAGCAAGATGAATTTCTGAGTTACAGGCATTATCTATTAAACGTCCTTACATGATCTTCCATAAGGACAGCGTATCACTAAGGACTAATCACTCCTTTTTACCTAAGGTTATCTCTAATTTGACAATTAATCAAACAATTGATCTACCGGTCTTCTTTCCAAATTTCTCAAACAAAGGAGAGTACACATTACATTTGCTTGATGTGCACAGGCAACTCTGCTTTTATCTTGACAGATTTAAATCCATACAAAAGTCTGGCCAATTATTCATATCATACTCAGGCCGAAATTTGGGAAAACCAGTTTCCAAAGTTACATTGTCTAAATGGTTGAGAGACTGTATTTCTTTTACTTATCAGTGAAGCAAGGTTTCTTTACCTTCTAAAATCAAAGCACATTCCACAAGATCAGTTGCAACATCTGTTCCTTTCCATGTGAGAGCATCCATGGATGACATTTGAGCAGTAGTAACATGGGCCTATCCTCATATCTTTATCACTCATTACAAATTGGATATGGATGGACATGGCTGTGGTGAATATGTATTTTAACAAGAGGGAGGAGCACAGGGTGACATACAAGAGTGGAGGGAGATGCACACAGATGGATTATATTTTATGTAGAAGGGCCAGTTTGAAGGAGATTGGAGACTGTAAAGTGGTGGCAGGGGAAAATGTAGTTAGGCAGCATAGGATGGTGGTTTGTAGGATGACATTGGTGTTCAAGAAGAGGAGGAGTGTGAGGGCAGCACCAAGGATCAAATGGTGAAAATTGAAAAAGGGTAATTGTGAGATGGAGTTCAGGGAAGAGTTAAGACAGGCACTGGGTAGCAGTGAAGAGTTACCAAATAGCTGGGTAACTACAGCAGAGCTAGTAAGGGAGATGGCTAGAAAGGTGCTTGGTGTAACATTTGGAAAGAGGAAGGAGGACAAGGAGACCTGGTGGTGGAATGAGGAAGTACAGGAGAGTATACAGAGAAAGAGGTTGGCGAAGAAGAAGTGGGATTGTCAGAGAGATGAAGAAAATAGACAGGAGTATAAGGAGATGAGGTGCATGGCAAAGAGAGAGGTGGCAAAGGCTAAGGATAAGGCGTATGAAGAGTTGTATGAAAGGTTGGACACTAAGGAGGGAGAAAAGGACCTGTATCGATTGGCTAGACAGAGGGACAGAGCTAGTAAAGATGTGCAACAGGTAAGGGTGATAAAAGGTAATGAGGGAAATGTACTCACAAGCGAGGAGAGTGTGTTCAGCAGATGGAAAGAGTACTTTGAGGGGCTGATGAATGAAGGGAATGAGAGGGAGAGAAGGTTGGATGATGTGTGGATAGTGAGTCATAAAGTGTAGTGGATTAGCAAGGAGGAAGTAAGGATAGCTATGAAGAGGATGAAGAATGGAAAGGCTGTTGGTCCAGATGACATACCTGTGGAAGCATGGAGGTGCTTAGGTGAAATGGCAGTGGAGTTTTTAACTAGATTGTTTAACGAAATCTTGGAAAGTGAGAGGATGCCTGAGGAATGGAGAAAAAGTGTTTTGGTACCGATTTTAAGAATAAGGGTGATGTGCAGAGCTGTAGTAACTACAGAGAGATTAAATTGATTAGTCACAGCATGAAGTTATGGGAAAGAGAAGTGAAACTAGGTTAAGAAGGGAGGTGATGATTTGTGATCAGCAGTATGGTTTCATGCCGGGAAAGAGCACTACAGATGTGATATTTGCTCTGAGAATGTTGATAGAGAAGTATAGAGAAGGTCAGAAGGAGTTGCATTGTGTCATTGTGGACTTAGAGAAAGCATATGACAGGGTACCTAGAGAGGAGTTCTGGTATTGTATGAGGAAGTTGGGAGTGTCAGAGAAGTATGTAAGAGTGGTACAGGATATGTACTAGGGTAGTATGACAGTGGTGAGGTCTGTGGTGAGGTCTCTGGTGAGAGTGATGGATGCATTTAAAGTGGAGGCAGGATTACATCAATGATCAGCTCTAAGCCCTTTCTTATTTGCAATGGTGATGGACAGGTTGACAGATGAGATCAGACAGGAGTCCCTGTGGACTATGATGTTTGCAGATGACATTGTGATATGTAGTGATAGTAGGGAACAAGAGTTAAAGATGTTAAGATTTGCACTGGGTTTGACGAGGGTGAACAGGATTAGGAATAAGTATATTAGAGGGTCAGCCCAGGTTGGAAGGTTTGGAGACAAAGCCAGTACGGCAAGATTACATTGGTTTGGATATGTGCTGAGTAGGGATGCAGAGTATATTGGAAAAAAGATGCTAATGTTGAAGCTGCCAGGTAACAGGTAAAGAGGAAGGCCTAAGATAAGATTTATGGATATGGTGAGAGAGGACATGCAGGTGATTGGTGTAACAGAGCAAGATGCAGAGGACAGGAAGAAATGGAAACAGATGATCCACTGTGGCGACCCCTAATGGGAGCAGCCGAAAGAAGAAGAAGATAAATTGGATATGGTCTTCAGGGGGAGAGCATCCTTTGGTTCAATGGTACTCAGGAATATTCTTCCATAGGCCCTCCCAGGAAATAAGGTAGCTTGGAACTCTGTCCCATCAGTAAGGAATGAATGACGATTAACAACATCAGATAAAGAAGTTATGTTCTTACCATAATGTTCCATCTGTGTTGTTGATCTTCATTCATTCATTACAACCCACCCACCATCTCCCTTTGAAAGACGCTTGGATGTTCGGCTATGGTCCTATCCTAGGATAAGGAAGTTGCTCAGAAAAAGCCTCCACATTTCTCTCTGTGATCTGTCCTTTCCTTACAGGCAAACTTGATCTGAGATAATATGGAGAGGGGCACTATGGGTAAAGGCATAGCTTGAAGGTTTATTGGCTGGCACAAGCTTGGTATAATGTCTGACTTGGTTCCAAGGATGGAACTGAAACCCATCAGTAATGAATGAATGAAGATCAACAAACACAGATGGAACGTTATGGTAAGAACATAACTTCTTTCTTCCATTCCAGAAGTGTATACCTTGCATCAGTCTTAGGAACATAGATATTGTGTTAATGTTTTGATTACTATTGGGTGTATGAACTTACCCTTGATGTGCAACAGAAAGTAGTAATGATATACGCATAGGTAGACATGATTAATTTAACTCTAACATGTTCTATGACTCATTGTACTGCTTTGGTGATGTGTAGTGTACCATTAAGATATTTGGAGGATTGTGACACTCCTGATTATTAGAGTCTGTTTAATGTTAATTTTTCATTCTGTTGCAGCATTGTCTTTAAGTGCGTGTTTTCTGACAACCACTATAAAATGTATTTTTTGGCATCAGTAACTAGTATACAGCCTAATTCAAATCTGTGTAACCTGTATTAGTATGACTAACAGTGCATCTTGCAGTAATGACTTACTAAACAGACATAACATAAGGTGTACTACTTTGATGTCACTGGTAGAGGGCTTTGATCCCCTAAGTGCTCTATTCAGATTCAGGTGCCTAGGCAGCAAGACATTTCCCTGTGGTACATTTGACTGGGGACACATGGCTGAAGTGAAATTCAGCTGCAAGAAATATGGCTGTATGCAAATTCTCTGTTGGCAAAGGGAAGAATGTGTTGCCATGCCCACAACTTCAGTAACCAAATGCACAGGGAGAAAACAATGTCCATGGTCCCCAAGGAAACATGTTACAGCAGGCAATATGGCAAGCATCAGCAGCAAGCTGGCCAGAGGGCATGTCAGTAGCAATAAAAATGCAGTGCACAATGAGCAGTGCCTTTGTAATCGGTGTGTGTGTGTGTGTGTGTGTGTGTGTGTGTGTGTGTGTGTGTGTGTGTGTGTGTGTGTGTGTGTGTGTGTGTGTGTGTGTGTGTGTGTGTGTGTGGACCACTACCCCCTTCACAGTGTCTAGGGAACATTACCTAAACCACATACTGGAGTATAAATGTGACTACAGTAGCATGCAAGACTCCGTCCATGTTGTAGCACACTTCTATATGTTGTAGTTACTTAAGTTTGTACTGTACAGTGAGCACAACACTCATTACTTCTTCTGCCTCAATGCATTTGGTTATTAAAGCTGTGAGCGTGGCAGTGTGTGTGCTTCTCTTTGCCCACAGGGAATTTGCAAAGAGCCTACTGTTGCAAAGAGCCATATTTCTCTGCAGCTGAATGCCACTTCAGCCATGTGTCCCCAGTCAAATGTACCACAGGGAAATGTCTTGCACCTCAACACACTCTATTCTTGTTTAAATTTGCTCATTTTCGTTCACAGATACTATTGGTAATATCCATTCAAACGTGCTTTCTGATGAATGCTGCAGAACTCCTGTGATATTAGTAGCTGGTTTAAAGACCAAAAAATGTGGTTTGAGAAGGGTGTTGTTCAAATCCATTGAGATGGATATTAAAGCAGTATGACAAAGTAAGCCATTCATTAAGTTGGTACAATGCATATAGGTGATAAGGGTAAGCAGTGTGTGTTGATATTGCAGCTTGTCATTACTGTGTAAATTGTTAATACAGTAGGGAGAGGGATTTGATCCCCTTAAAGTTGTATGCTATTTACTAATAGCCAGTGTTCCAGTATTACACAATCATAATGCAATAGTGAAGTTCAGTAAAGTCATTACCTTCCGTGTGACATTATCACAGCACATGCATACTGAAAAAGGGTTTCACAATCAGTAAAATTATCTATATGTGGCTTAATTTACATGACAATTGGTGGAGAGCAGCTTTGCTGTTCTCATGTAAGCACAGAAAAATGAAACTTCTCACCAGATGACAAAAAAATTGAGGAAATTCTTTGAATGCACTAATAATCCATCTTTTGTTATAGAACTGAGGTGACCTCCAATGTACAACACTGGGCAAAACTGACTTAAGGTGACATCAGTAATGGTATTGCTACACCTTCCATGTGTTTTTGTGGTCATAACATTATGTGTACTTTGTCAGTACATTAGGTGGAGGATTGTGAAACCATGATTGTTACATGTTGTGTACAATATTAATTTTATAGTTTTCTACAGTGTTCTAATATTTCTTTGAAATGTGTGTTTACGTATAAGCTTATCATAAGTTCTTCTGTGGCATGACTAATTTGTGACTGTAAAATATCAGTTAAGCAGACAGGGACTTTATTCTAATGAGATCCAAGTTCTAGCAGCTTGACAACAATCCTTATTTTGCATTAAGTATATACAATGCATATAAGTAATAAGGCTAAGCATAGTACACATATGTAAAAGCTTGTCCCCGCTGTGTAAATTGTCAATTCAGTAGGGGGCAGGTTGTAATACCCTGATTGTTGTAGGCTGTTTAGTTTTCCACAGTGCTGTCACTTTTCCATGAAATGTGTGTTATCTGTCCCATGCACTATAACTTCTGCTATAGCTTCAATGGATGATGCAGTGGGATACAGGATATTAGGCAGTGAGGTGTTCATATCCATGATGGTCTACCTTGTACTGTGCTGACATAAAACATTATTATCGGCTAATAACCTGCAATGTGTATATAAAATGAGGATCTGACATTGTCAGTTTTATTCTTTCTCAACTCATGGGTATGGATCTGATCCTTGATCCAACTCAGTCACATACTACAGACTTCAGATCCAGTTCTCAAGTTCCTCCCGCTACCCATAATACACTATCCATTCACATTGCCTGAGATTTCATTTGCAGCCATCACGAACAGGTACCGGTTCTTCTTGAGTTTTTGTAATGAATATTTGTAAGATAAAATGCTTTTTTCTTATTAAATATTTATCTTTAACTCTACATCTTCCCTCTTTGCTTTTGCAGGTCATTAGGAGTCTCCAAGGTCTACCTTGTTTTCCTATTTCCATATGGTAGTTCTGCATACCATTGTTGGTAGTAAGCTTTCTTTACTACCTTTTCTCTCTTCTTAAAAAAAAAATCTTTCTCTGTCTTAATTGATTTTTAACCATGTCTGATAAGCTGAGCAGTTTCAAAAAGTGCACTACTTTTGGATACAAAATCCCTTATTCAGATGCACACAATGAGTGGGTACTGCCTTGGTGCTGGGCACTTGGGCACTGCATGTCCAACTACTACCTTAATCCTTGGGCCTTGGCAGATAAGCGTAACAAACCTATCTTAAAATGTTTGCTACCAGTTACTACTACTACTTCTGGGGCTCAAACCCCCTAGAAATCCAGTAAATTGTCTCCATTGGAGCATAAGAAACACGCTCCTCTGAAGTCCCCAAGGTCTTTGCAACCTCAGGCCTAAATGAGAAAAACTCAGATCCAACATTATCAGATCTGAAGATCCAACCCTTGTATTCAAAACTCTTGGATCCGAAGGCTTCTGATTCCATTGTTATTTCACCATCCCTTGTCATAACACCTTCACATCCTAGGTTCTCCAATCTAAAGTGTGGTACAACTCATGAAAGTTTATAGGTGTTTACAAGTTCATAGATTAGTACTAAGCTAACTGCCCTTGCAAGCTATTTTAAGCCTAGCCAATTATTCCTTGTGAGACTCAAACCCTGCACCTTGTGTTTGTAAGGCAAACACCTTAACCATTAGGCCACCCTCCCAACCCTACTAGACTAATGACCACAAGGGTCTTTTTAAGCCTAGCCATGCATCTTAAATCTGTGACAAGTTCAGATCCCATTGATACATTTAAGCATGGGCCTAGGAGAGGAACCATTTACAGGTTACTTGTTTCCAGTAGAGACATAGGTGCCAAACCAGGGATGAATTTCCAGTTTGGAAGACTGAATAGCATATGAAACCTATATTGCCCACCCTGTCTGCTCACTTGTTTCAAATCCCCAAGAAGCACTCTAGGCCTCCATTCACTACTTCCTCTAGGTCCTCCAGGAGTTTATCGGAAGTGGATGTGGATAGGATAATGCAAACATTTCTCAGGGCTCAGATCCAGATTATGGTCTTACCAGCTTTATCCCCTGTCAGATCCGTGATTGTACCTAAAACATCTAGGACCATTCAATCTCCTTCTGTAGTCCGTTTAGTGGTTTCAGAGTCCCAGGATCCAAAAACCCCGAGAAGTCCAGTATTGCATCCAAAGAAAGCTGGTTCTTTGACTCTGACTATATCCCTGACTAGTTCTGCTGATACCCTTGGAGCAGAGTGGGTCCTGGAGCCGAGGTACCAGACGTTGGATCTGAGTGGATGGGTTTGGTTCTGATTTTGTCAGATCTATACATTCCTCTTGGAACCTTAAAGCTTGACAGTTAGGATCTGGTTCTATCTCCGAGACATGGATCTGAGAGTGGTCAAGACCTGCTTTCATCAGGAGTTTTGGCTACAAGAGAGTGGGTCAAAACGTCTCCCAGTCCGTTGGCTTTTGAGATGGTAGAAAGAGCTTTTTCTCTTCCCAGAGAGCCACCTTCTCACTTCTCAGATTGTACCCTTTTCATCTCATCTTTCCAAGCTCTGAGCCACTCAAACCTACTCCACAGGGGCACCCAGTTCCCATACATGTCAATCTGGTTCCAGCAGAGGAACTTCCTGTTTCTTCTGACATCTCTCCTGAATATCCCACAGAAAAGGTGCATCTGAAAAGAATGGGCAAAAGGAAACACATTTACTTCCCGATGGAGACACTCATGGAGGACACAGATCTTGATGAAGAAGAAGGGTCTCCCAGATCACCACTGGATGATATTTTCTTTGGAGGTATTTCAGAGATCCTAAAACAGAAAAGTGGCTGGTTTCCCCAAAACCCCTCTCCAGAAGAATCAGTATTTTCAGAGGTTTTTGGTTCTGGCCTGTCTACGTGTTGGGTTATCGCCTCAGTGGATGACCTTATTGATTTGGTTTCCTTGCAGACTTGGAAGAAACAGAATATAATTGAACTGATCCCCAAAAAGCCTGATAAATTCTTAGTCCTCCAAATGACAGACCACACTGGAGCAATGTAGTCTCAGTTGGTGTTATGGTGGTAACAGCAGCCACCAAGAAATAGCTGTCATAAGAGCGTTCTTCTGTCTATCCACCAAGGGGGAATCTAGAGCTGTGGAGAGATTTGGAAAGCAAGTGCTTGCATCGCCAACGTTTGCGCTGAAGTCTCTAATTATCTGGCACACTTCACAAGGCTTCAGAGAAACTTGACCAAGAAGATTTCAAATTCTCTTTCAGAGTCCATGCCCTCAGAGGACTTCAAAAGAATGCCCTTGCAGCTGGCCACTCTTGTCTATGTTAAATGCTTTGATGAGGCTGTTCTCTCACTTGGCTAAAGGCACCTCACGAGCACCTGGTTCAGGCATCGCCATTAGAAGATATGCCTGGATGCAGCTATGAGACTTTGCTGAGCACTTTAAAATGTTCTTTATCAATGCCATGGTGATGCCCCTCCTTTGGACCAGTAGTCAAAGAGCCTCAATCTTTACCACTGACATTGATGAGGGACATTCATTTGGAACAAAGATAGGTATACACAGTATTTCCAGATGCAGCTCTCTGCACCAAACACAATTTTCGTTAAGAGCACACAGGGAATATACACACTCCAGGATCTGAGCTTCCATCCCTCACTCTGTCTCTGTCCCTCCAGGCCCCAGTAAGACTCCCCACTGGCACAGCTATAGAGTTGAGTTTTCAGCCTAGTGCCCCAGGCCAACTCCTCCACTCCCCCCTCTTTGAAACCAGTGCTCTGTGTCCCTGCTCGAAGTAGCTGACACACACACTCTTTGACATTTATTTACACACAAACACACACACACACACACACACACACACACACCTGGGAAAGGCTGGCACAGATTTACTAGCTATGCCCCTCTGCCCAGACTGTAAGGTAGTTATTGCCACCAGGACACTCCAAAGCCAGCTAATCTAAGGCTCTTACAAAGGTACCCAATTATACTGAGTGAAATTAATACAAATACAAATGATAGTGTGTGACCAATGCAGTAAGGCTTCCAGGAGCAGCCACAGTGTCACCAAATAAATACAAGTACTCTTAAAGGATAAAACATTCTCTAAAAGACCAGCCATAATTAAAAGTTTAAATACATTTAATAATAAATAATAAAAGAACATGAAAATACTAAATATCTATTTACAATATACACCAGAGTTTCAGACACAGGAAATATTAAAATAACATAGATGAATAGAGTCACACTGATATAGAAAAAACAGTACTTAACTACTCTCTCTATATTTTCCTGACTGATCCAAAGAATTACTATTCCTTGGTTATTTACTTAAGTAAGGCAAGATGACGTGAGCAAGGGGTCCTTCTTTATCAATTTTCAAAAACAGACTGCACTGAGACTTCTGTCTCATCTAGTATTAAAACGTCATTTCAGTGCTGGATTACAGAATGACATCACATACATGTGGTCATCTGACTTCTGGTTCCCATACTATCCCCCTTTACTAGAAACTGAATCAGAATGTCACACATATGTGTTACCATATACACACTGAAAGAGCTTTGATAAGATGTGTTATAGCATTTGGAAGCCATTAAACCATTTCAACACTTCCACCCTTCCAGGGTAGCAATTAGTTCACTGCTAAGGATAATGCAGCATGATTTCTAGTCCTTGTTTTATCAGACATTTTGTCTCTGGCTGTAATACAGTTTTTATGGCCTAAATTAAGTAATTTATTTTCAGGATATTTTTCTAAATGTTAGCTGGGGCTGAGCTTAACCTCTTCTCTTCCAGTATTCTCTGTTACAATATACATGTTTAAAGGAAAACCACACCCACAGACTCAAAAACATGTTTATTTCATCATGGTTTTGTGTTTCCTACATTTTAAAACCACTCTGGGACTATTTAAAGGTTTTTAAATAATATTTGTATACGTCATTTCTAAGTCTGACCACACAGGGTCTGGCATCTTGAAGTAATTCTGATTTTTTAGCCTGCCTCTCAGCATCCCACAATGCAGTGCTTGTTTGTAAAAATACATCATGCGGGCTTCTTTTTTCCTAAAGCTCCTGCTACTGCATTGACTTTACATGCGTACACTGCTGTCTTTCAGTCAGTTAGTTTTAAATAACATTTCATGCCATTCAATGACTGCTTAAAACACAAATAGTGCAAATGCCACAGAACAGACGTTCAAAGTGCTTTTTACTGTTGCTTCTTTTTAGAATGTCTAAACTGCAGTCTTTTGTGAAACCTGAATTGTACTACTCATCTCCCATCCCCCTTCACACCTAACTTGCCTAGCTGTCAAAGTGCTAAGGGTAATTTGACCTGTTACCTGCTGTGATTGACAGCTTACAGTAGGAGACTTGACTCATGTACTGTTTTCTTGTTCTAGCCTCTACTTTCTGTATGGGTAGGGGAAAGACCATTGAGCTATGACATCACAGCATGGGTGGGTTTTAGGATAGTCATAGTGATGTCAGTTTGGGGAGGGAAATGGCAAGAAAACAATCTGTATTCAGTGGCCTTGATTGCATCAGTGAATTGGAGACTGTAGCAAGCTTTTCCAGAGTGAAACAAAAGTTTTTTTTGAAAGTGAAACTGACACAGTATGCTACAAAACTAGGGGTTTGGAGGGTGGCCTAATGGTTAAGGTATTTGCCTTACAATCATAAGGTATAGGGTTTGAATCTCATAGGGGATAACTGACTACGCTTAAAATGGCTCGCAAGGGCAGTTAGCCTAATACTAACCTATGCACCTATGAACAGTATCTCTCCCCCTTTGAAGACTCAAGCTAGTTTCTCAAGTGACCCTTTAGAAACGTGGCTTGAAAGGCATGAGCCTGTCTGAGAACACATTAACCCATACCCTGTCTTTAAAGCCCATCTGCATTGACATTGCTGACCCCACTACCATACTGTACTGTCATATCATATGCCTGCAACACTAGGCTCCACTTTATTAACTTGGCATTTTGCTTTCTGGCTGGATGTAGCCATGTTAAGGGATTATGGCCTGTAACTATATTGAATTTCATTCCATAGAGAAAGGGTTGACGTTTTTGTAGGGCCCGTTCTATGGGGATAATATTTAGATATTCTTTTTCTACAGCTGTATAACATTCCTCTCTGGGTTGGAGTCTCCAGCTGAGATATACAACTGGGTGCTCTTCTCCCTCCAAGAAAACCTAGCTAAATACAGCCCCCACTCCATGGTTCAAAGCATCTACCCCAAGAATAAGTTCTTTGCTGTAATCTGAACTGGCTAACACAGGAGGTCTTCCCAAAGCCTGTTTAAGATTTCAGAATGCCTGCTCACAGGCTGGGGTCCACACTACCTTATCTGGCCTGTTTTTCCTTGTCAGGTCTGTGAGGGGAGCAGCTATTGTACTATAATTGGGAACAAATTTTGTATAGTACCTCACTGTCCCAAAGAATGTCCTCACCTGCTTTTTGGTAACAAGGGCAGGCCACACCTGAATGGCTTCCACTTTGGCAGGCTCTGGCCTGATCTTAACACTCCTCACTCTATGTCCCAGGTAGGAGACCTCGCCATATCCACCTGACACTTACTGGCCTTAACGGTCAACCATGCCCTTTGCTGTCTTCCCAGGACCTCCCTGGCATGCTGAAGGTGCTCATGACAAGAATGGCTGTAAATGGCAATATCATCCAGATAAACAAGGGCATAATCTCCCACTCCTGCTACGATATGATCTACCAGCCTTTGGAAGGTTGCTGGGTCACTTTTCATCCTAAAGTGCATCTCTGTGAAATTATATAATCTGAAAGGAGTCATAAAGGCTGACCTTTCTCTGTAGCAGCCAGTAGCCCTTGGTCAGATCAGTAGTGGTTAGATATTTTGCCCCACCCAGATGGTCTAAGGCTTCATCTGTCTTAGGAATGGGGTAAGCATCTGACTCTATGTGACTAGTTTTCTGTAGTCCACACAGAACCTGATGCTGCCATCGTTCTTTAGTACCACTGGGGAGGGCCAGGGATTGCTGGACTCCTGGAATACCTACAGTTCCAACATTTCCTGTATCTCCTTCCTCAGAGTCTGTCTGACTTGCTCAGGCACCCTGTAAGGGGCCTGCTTGATAGGCATTTGGGGTCCTGCATCCACATGGTGCTACACCAGGTGGGTACACACAGGTTTCCTAGTGAACATGCCCCCAAACTGCTGTAACACTGCTCATATCTCACAAACCTGGGTAGGGGATAGCCACTGAGACATTGCTACCCTTTCCACTGAGGTGTCATTCTGAGCCACACTGAGGAGTCCCCCTCAGACTCCTCCTGCCATCCACTGCAAATACTCAGCACCAGGGTCTCCCTATCATGGTATGGTTTCATCATGTTAACATGTTACAGTTTGTACCCCAGTCTCCTGCCTAGCAAATATATCATGTAGTTAACATCACTGTCCTTCCTTACCACTTCGAAGGGTCCGTGCCAAGCTGCCTGCAGCTTATTGTGTCGAACAGAAATGAGAACCATAACCTGTTGTCCCACAGCATACTCTCAGGTTCAAGACTTCCTGTCATACCAGACCTTTTTCTGCTGTTGGTTTCCTGCAAGGTTCTCGTGGACCAAGTCCATGAGCTGCCTAAGCCTTATCCTGAGGATTAGGACATATTCAACAACAAACTCCTTGTGGGATTCACACTCATCCTCCCACTCACCATGAATTAAATCCAAAGGCCCCCTCATCCTATGTCCATACAGCAGCTCAAAGGGTGAAAAACCTGTGGATTCTTGGGGCACCTTTCTGTATGCAAAGAGCAGATGGGTCAAATATTTGTCCAATTCTCTCAAACTGGTCTGCAAATGCCCATAGCATGGTCTTTAGTGTAGAGTTTAACTTTTCCATAAGACCATTAGTCTGAGGGTGGTAGGGGTGGTCTTTAGGTGCTTCACCCCACAGTGCTCCCACAGACAAGCCATAGATCTGACATGAAATTGGCACCTCTGTCAGTATTTCTCACAGGAAACCTACCCTGCTGAAAATCTCTAACAAAGCATTTGCCACATTCTCTGCCACATTGGAGGACAGAGCCACCACCTCAGGTTATCTAGTAGGAAATCTACCACCACTAGGATATATTTCTTCCCTATGGAACTTGGGGTATTCAGAGGTTCCACAATATCCATAGCTACCCTCTGAAATGGGTCCTCAATCACAGGTAAAGGCATCAAAGGAGCTTTGACCTTGTATCCTACCTTGCCTACTTTTTGACACTGCTCACAGTTTCTGCAGTGCCCTGTTACATCCCTTGCAATCCCTGGCCAATAAATGTTCTGCATAATACATCTTTGGTATGCTTTATGCCTATATGACCTGCAAAGGGAATGTAATGGGCTGTGCTAGAAGTGCCAGATCATAGGCTCTGAGCACTACAAAGTGCTGTAATACCTCACCCTGTAGCCCTCCCTCTGGGGTACACTCTCTGTATAGTAACTGTTTGTTCCAATATACAGACTTCCCTTTTCCTTGAGGATCAGGTGCCTAGTTAGCTACCTCCATCAAGCCTCATAATGTAGGGCCCGAGAACTGAGCCTGTCTCAACTCTATCTTTGTCACTCTTCCCAGCTCCCTTTCCACAGGAAGCCTTGTATCCTCTGACAATGGTGCCTCATTGTCAGCCTGGGTACTACCACTCACTTCTGCCCTTGTAGTCATTTTCTCCAAAGAAATATCAGTACCTACCAGCAGCTGTGGCAAACCTTACCTTCAGGCTCACTGCTACAGGGTAGCTCTCTTCCTAAAATAGCTATCTCACCAGCCCTGGCTTCAAGTCTGGTGTCTGTCTGGGTCTCTGTCAGGCTGCTAGACCCACATACCTGTCTCCAAGCCTGACTGCATGTAACTGTATGCACACAAGGTACTGCATTATCAAAATCATTCCCTATCAAGACATCTGCAGGGATATCCTTAAACACACATACTTGCTTCCTTTTCCACACTCCCAGACAAGGTGAACCCTGGCCAATGGCATTTAGAATGAGGTCCCTCCAAAAGGTTTGACTGGAGTGGACTGCCCAAGCAAGTACTGCTCATCTTTAACCACTGCAGTCTTCACAATGGTTATGTCAGAGGATGTCTTTCTCTTAGCTGTGGCCTGTTTTCCATCCACTAAGAAGTATATAAACTCCTGTGATAGTTTGGTACCCCTGTTGTCTCCATACAATTTACCACTGACATACTCCCACTTGCTGGCTCCTCCACCTTTTGTTCTCCACCTTGCTTCCATTGACATCTATGATAGATGGCCTCACTGGTTGCATTTAAAACATATAACCCTTGATCCTGGCAGTGTACCTGAACTAGTGGCTTCCCCTGTATGGTGCACTCTGTTGGGGTGGTTAAAGATGCCCACCATGGGCTCCCTTATATCCATGTGCAGCACTGCATATCTCCTTCTTGTGCAGTGATGCCCTGCTTGCTAATTAGAGATCCCGTTTTCTCCCCAGCTCATCTGAAGTGTTATACTCCCGGTCAGCCAGCCAGATCTTCATGTCCTCCGGAAAAGTACTAAGGGCTTGTTCCCTCACTAAAAGGTTTGCCAGCCCTTCAAAAGTGGTGACCTAACCCCCATTCACCCACCTATAAAAATAAGTGCTTAACTGAGCAATATATTCACATACACTTTCATCTGCCTTCCGTCTATGCTCACAAAACTTTTTTTTCTGTAAGTTTCAGGTGTTAACTTAAAACACTCCTGTAAACATTTGTTTAAACTATGATGAAGTGAAATAGTCAATATCAGACAATTCTGAAACAGCAGTTACAACTTTAACATGGAGTAAGAGGGTCAGAAACTGTACCCAGAACCTTTGGTCAACATTATACTGCTTACGTATTATTTCAAATATATGAATAAAACTATCAAAATTATCACACTCTGTAAACTTTGGAAGCAATTTCCTGACCTGCATTCCTTCTGGAGTTCAGGTATTCCCTTCCCTATTACCACCATGTTCCTGTCAATGAATCAGCATCTCCCTCTCTTGTTGATGCTGCTTCTCATTTTCTTCAGCCTTCAAATGCTGCAGTCTCTGTGCTGATTCTTATTCCATCTGTTTCTCTTTTTTTTTTTTTTTTTGGCCTCCAAATGGTAAAGTCTCTATTTACAAACATTTGGCCTCCAGTTCAAGTCACCTTCAGTGACAACTGCCTACAGGCTACAGAAGTTCATTTAATATCCACACCACTGTTCACCAATATGTGATGCCCCTCATCTGGCCAGTAATCAAGGAGCCTGAATCCTCAACACTGACACCAGTGAGGGACGTTCACTTGGAACAAAGACAGGTACACACAGTATTTCTAGATGCAGCTCTCTGCACCAAGCACAATTTCCCCTTAAGAGCACACTCAGTCCATGGTCTGGGTTTCTCGCTCGCTCTCTCTCTCTCTCTCTCTCCAGACCCCCAATAAGACTCCCCACTGGCACAGTTATAGAGTTGAGTCCTCAGCTGAATGTCCCAGGCCATGTCCTCCACCATTCTCTCTGTGAAACCAGTGCTTTGTGTCCCTGTTCCAAGTGGCTGACACAAACACTCTTTGAGATTTGATTTTCACACACACACCTGGGAAAGGCTGGCACAGATTTACTAGCTACTCCCCTCTCCCCAGACTATAGGGTAGTTACTGCCACCAGGACACTCCAAAGCCAGCTACTCTAAGGCTCTTACAAGGGTACCCAATTATAATGAATGAAATTAATACTAATACCAATGGTAGTGTTTGACCAATGCAGTGAGGCTTCCAGGAGTGGCCACAGTGTCACCAAATAAATATAAGTGCTCTCAAAGGTTGAAACATTCTGTAAAAGACTAGACACAATGAAATGTTTAAATATATTTAATAATAAATAAAAAGGAACATGAAAATACTAAATATCTATTTACAATAAACACCAGAGTCAATTGGCAAGAAATATTAAAATAACACTAACAAACAGATTCACACAGATACAGAAAAACAGTACTTAGCTCATCTCACTATATTTTTCTGACTGATCTAAAGAATTACTGTTCCCTGGTTACTTAGTAAAGCAAGGCAAGATGAAATGGGTGAGGGGTCCTTCTTTGTCAGGTTTTAAAAACAGACTGTCCTGAGACTTCTGTCTCATTTAGTATTAATACACTGTTTCAGTGCTGGATTACTGAATGACATCACATACATCTGCTCATCTGAATTCTGGTACCCATACTACCCCCTTTTACTAGAAACTGAACCAGAAGCTCACATGTATGTGTCACCATACACATAGATAGTGTTGCTAAGATGTGTTATAGCATCTGGAAGGCATAACACCATTTCACCACTTCTACCCTTCCAGGGGAGCAATTAGTTAACTGCTAAGGACAATACAGCAGGATTCCTAATCCTTGTTTTCACAGACATTTTATCTCTAGCTACAGTCAGAACTGTAAGATATATTGTATATTGTTTTCTGCCTAGCAGGACACACTAATATGTTTTTTTTTTCAATAATATTTTCTTTATTGTTTTCTTTTTCCATTCCAAAATATTTACAAGAAAAGAAAAAATAAAAAAAAACAGAGGTGTTATTCATACAGTATTCAAAGCAGTGTTCTTAAAAACTAATATGTTTTAACACAAGCAACTTTACAAATACATTTTCAACACAAGCACCTGTACAAATGAGTTTGATATACAAATAACATATAATTCTTTGCAAACCTCCAGCTAACTATGCTTGCATATGTTACACATTCACTGCCCACTTCTGGCACAGCTGGCAATACTTCACATTGTCACATCCCCATTTGATGGTCCCTCCCTGTTTGGACCATCAGTGAAAGAGACATTTATTTGCAGCAAACAAGATGGAAAGACTATCCCCAGGATTCACGAAGCCTCCGTGTAAGAGTTATAACTCTTACACGGAGGCTGCAGTTAAACAGAGTGATGTCAGCATGCTTTGCATATTCATGAGAGCATGCTGAATCACACCTAAGTCTAACACGGTCCATGTAAGACAGTAGGGGGCGTGTCCGTAGGCTGAGCCCTGCAAGCGGACACGCCCCCAGAAGTGTAAAAGTGCCCAAAGTAAACACCCACAACAGAGTCCACGGAAATGTGAATAAACACAACACAACACATGCCCCCACAGACTATGAACATAAAATATATATAAATGAACATGTTATATATTTTTTTTAAATTGTAAAGATGTTTAACCGTGAGTGTGCTCGTTTGAGCGGGCGTGCCCGTAGCGCAGCTACAGTTAGTAGTCAGTGGGAAAGCATATAAGAACTAAATATGCAAAATAAGCCAGAAAGCAATAGCATAGCAGTAGAGATGTTGGCTGTAGAGCAGGCATTCATGGTTCGAGCCCCCACAACACCATTTTTTTTTCAAAATAAGCAGGAAACAAGTCCCTGACAAATATGTACACATAAAACCACAATTTATGTAAAATGTAATGAAATAGCCCATTTATATTGAAGACGTGAGGTAACAAAAGAAGAAAAAATGCCAGATGTGCTCATAGCTGAGCTACAGTTTAACAGAGTGAGTGCATGTGCCCGTAGATGAGCAGTGGTTTAACTGGTGCAAAATGAGTGCCCGTAGCTGAGCAGTGGTCTAACACGCTAAATCTATGTGCCCCTAACTGAGCTGAGCGTAATATGCGTGCCGATAGCCAAATGAGGCTTAAAGCAGCGTACCCCATTTGCGCGGAGCTGCGCACCGTGCAAACAAGCTAACCGACGGGCAACGTTGAGCAAGCTGTATCAAAACTGCCTTTACGCAGACACACCCCTCAGCATGTCTAAACAGTCATGAAAAATAAAAAAGCAGTGGCCAGGTTCGAACCCAGGATACTATACATCATAGTCAAGGTACAGAACCACTAAGCCATGACAGCAGTACCTTTAAATGCAATAATAGCTAATATATAGGAATGAATACAAACTAGAGCATGACAATGCAGGTTTACTGAAGTTGATACAATTCCAAAATGGCCAATCACAGATATGTGTGGGAAAAACGGACTATATAAGCCCCATAGGCGGGAATACACAGCATAAACTATTGTAGAACTGACCTGCAGGCAGAATGACAGGAGTAGGAGAGGGTAGTTGCTTTCGAGCACAGAGGTGGGGTGTTGAGGAGTCCAGGTACATGGTCTGGCTCCTAGTCCATAATCATGAGGCCCAACTCATGCAGGGCCAGGTCCTCTGGGGAGCATACAGGGCTGAGGTGTGGGACCGGTTGGCTCATGATCTCACCAGTGCCACAGGGATTCCAAGGACTGGTGAGCAGGTCCGTCACCACCATGCGGACCTGAAGAGACGCAAGCAGGACCAACTGAACCTTTGGATCCAGGAGGCCCAGCAAACACCCAACGCCCCACTACTGAGTAAGTAACATTTAATTATGTATGTAAGAAATTAAACTAGCTGATATTATGGAGATGTGTATTCCAATATTACTTCATTTATATTACAGCTGCAGGTGTCCGTTCTGCGAACCGCAGAGCCTATGGTGATAGGCTGGTGTGGTTGCGCCACCAGGCAGGTCAGTAATCCACTACCAGTAACTGTAAAGAAATATAAAAGTATAACAGTCAGCAAAAGAGTGCAGTGTAGTCAGTAAGGAATAAAATCTGCAAGTAACAGTGTGAAAGTGTATGCAAGTATTGCTTGATTACAAAAGTGTGTTTCAGCCTGTAAGTTTAACCTAAACATGAAACTGTCTGACATATATTCTGAAATAAAAATACCCTGCCTGTAAGAAAATAGTACACAACCTGCAGCAGGCTGAAAAGTATAGCTGCAGAAGATGATGAAATCACATGTGTGAAATATATCCCTGTGGAAATACCGAAACATGACAGAAGTGAGACTGCTGGAAAGGATTGTAATAACTACTGGTAAAACATGTCAATAAAGCCTAGAAGTACCATCCTGAATAGTAAAATGAAAGCAAGTGAGAGAGTGTGAGAAAGTGTCATGAATCCAGCAATACAGTAGTAATAACCCCTGAATAAAGTATACTGCAGTCAAGACAGAATGAAATGCGTGTGAGATTCAAAACCAAACAGCAAAATCTGTTCAAAGTGTTGCTGCATCTGGAATGTGTATCCCAAAATCTGGATATGTTGCTCTCAGTCTGCAATATGCAGATAGGATGTTTGTCTGATATACCAAACATCCACACTTGTCTACAGCTATATAAAGCAAATGTAGCAGGATGATGTAGCTGAACAAAGCTAGATATGAATGTGTATGAAGAACCATAAAATGTATATTGATGTTGCAGTAACAGTCCTATCACCAAGTTGAAATAGTTATCATATAGGAAACTGTAGTTAGAACAGTAGTGTGTATATAACTGTAGCTATTAGAAATGTACAGCATATGTATTGTTATTCAAAGGTGTTAATATTGCTTTCTTCACCCCACCCTATAACCACATATAACCCATTCCACGTGAAAATGGTATGTGCAATCACAATTAACACCCCTGGACGTTTGTCCTGTTGGGTCATATATATTTGCATGTCTGTTGATGCATCTGCCCTGTTCATACATCCACACCTGATGGCCTGTTGCCATCAGTTAATCCTGCATGTTGTTGGACTGTGTATTTCTGTTCAAATTATGCATGTGTTATGCACGCTGTTCAATGGTGTGAATATCTGGGTGTTTGGTTAATGGGAATACTAATGCATGCTGTTACAACTAATTGTGAATGGTATTATATGTCACTAACCCAAACTGTCATGACATAATGCAAAACATAGGACGACAGGGAAGGCGGGTTCCAGTGGACCCACCTCTCCCACCTCTCCCACCTCAGCTGACGAGTGCACCTGGCATAGTGCCGAGTCCGGACCCTCCTCCAGTGGCCCTGTGCCACCTGCGGGTGGAAGCACTGCAGGGGATGGGGCTCACCCCCCCTCTGCAAGTGTGGCCGGAGGAGAACCACCACTCACCCTCCGTAGCGTCCGGACTGTGGTGCGTAGGGAGATTCGGGACTCTGTTCTTGAGCCCCTACGCCAGCTCAAGGCATGGGTGGTGCAACTAACGGGCATGCCTGTTGCCCCGCCTACACAGCCCCCAGCACAGCCCCGTCCTGGGCAGTGAAGGAACAGTGGCAACTGCCTATGGGTGGGGATATCAGTTCCACTGTTGCCATCTGTGGGCTCATGGGCTCTGGATATCCAAACCTCCATCCCCGTCAATTGCATAACCCCCCCACATGTGTCATACACTGCCCCTGTATGCATCTTGTTTGTCTTGTCTGTTTACCTACCCAACCTACCTCCCCAGCTGTACTGACTTCCTTCACCTGACATACCACTCTCACCTGAAAAAAAAAAAGGGCACTCTGTACCCACAAAAAAATTACGCCCCATACATAGCTGCCCATTCCGCACACATGTCTACTGGACATGGAACCTATCAATTACAATTGGCTGTACAACAAGTATTATTGTTGTCCTGACACCTCTCTCAGGGGTGGAAGGTTTCAAATGTCACACCAAATTACATACATATGCACAGCTGTTGCTGATGAAGAAATGGGCAGCTATGGGCCTTACCTACATCCCTCCTGCACATCCCAAGCTTGTTTCCCTACTGTCTTACCCTCTTTGTGACCCCTTTTTCACCACTTTCCTGTCTCCCCATTTTCTTTTCTTTCAAAGAAAATAGCGCGGGTGTGCGCAAGAGTAAGCACGTTTAAGCGGTTGTAAGCAGGTGTGCGCGGAGCTAACTGCCAGTGCGCATGCGTGAGCTCTGAGCAAACCAGCGCTAACCCGGTTACAACTGCTTAAAAGTGCCTTAGTCACTTTGATTGACAGGTCCTGTACTCAGCTCAAAAGCAAAATAAAATCCCACTGTGAGTCCCGAATCCAGGACATTGGAAATAGTAGTCTGCATGACTTATCACTAAGCCATGACTTTTATACAAGGCCATTGTGCTAAAATAAATATATCATGTAATAGTAGGAATGAATGTAAAGGGAATATAGATGTGTAGTACACAAAGCAGTTTACATTCAAACATGACAGAGACAAAATAGACTATCTAGATGTATCTCTCAGGAAAGATTATGAGAAGAAATGTTATTTGTCCAAAATTTATAGAAAAGAAATGTATTCTAATATGTATTTGCACTTCACCAGTTGCCATCCAAGGCATCAGAAAAAATCAGTTGTGAAAGGCCAGCTCGTGAGGGCAGCCCGCATGACCTCTACTGAAGTTGAATTTGAAAAAGAGTGTGATTTAATATTTAACTTTTTCACACAGAGGGGTTACCCGATTGACTTTCTGAATGAAATATTTATGGAAGTAAAATCTAAGAGAAATGTGGGCATATATGTGCCTATTTTGAGACTAGAAGGTCAAGTGAGTCAAACAGACTCAGAAGTAGAAAGTGACCATGATATGACAATATTCAGAACACAAGTAAACAATCAAAATCAAAGTTGTAATTTTATTTGTACATACAATTTGGATTCAAAATTAATATACAATATTATGGTGAAGAATTGGGAATATTTGTTAAATGACAGTCTTTTTAGTAATTTGTTACCAAGTAAACCTAGAAAGATTTATAAAAAAGGAAAAAACTTAAAAGAAATTTTACAAAAGAGGAACAGTACCTTCACAACACAAGCAGGGATGCACAAATGTTGTATGTGCAACTGCTGTAAATACATAGACGAAGGTAAAAGGTTTAGTATTAATGGAAAAAAGTATTCTTCAGAATTTAAATACAACTGTAACAGTAAACAAGTAGTTTATCTAGCTAAGTGCGTTCTATGTTGCGCATTTTATATAGGAAAGATGGATAGAAAATTATTAGACAGGATAAAAGAACATATTTATAATATAAATGAGAAAAGAATGGAAAACACTTTAGCCAGACATATAGATGCTTTTCCAAATCATAAATTCAACTTCAGGGTCATAGATCAAATAGTGTCAGACAATAGAGGAGGGAATGACAGTCTCCTCTTAGAAAGAAGAGAGCTATTATGGCAACTAAGAACTAATGCCTGTAGGGCCCCAGGCATTAACAAGATGTGTTCGTTGAAATGCATTTTAAGATTAAAAAATTTGGACAGATAAAATTCTAAAAATGAATTATACAATTCTTAAAAAAATCTATTTGAGATATTTATTTGAGTTTATTTACCTGAGTTAAATATGCATTAGAACATTAAAAGTCAGATTTGACCTAATATATGTTTGAACATTAGTAAATGGGATAAGGTAGTGACACAGTGATTAGTATAGGCTATGAAAGGGTGGTTAAAAGAGTCTAATTTATAAAAATAATACAAAAATAATAAGAAATGGTAATTTATTAGATATAGGAAGACTTAAACAGAAAGTCAGTAAACACACATTTAATATATGGTAATAAATTCTATTAGTTTAGAAGAAAGGATATACTATTTACATATATTTACATTGATATAATTCAACAATGTTAACAGTTTTAGTAGTTTTAATAAATTTAATAAATTTAATAAATTTGATAAACTAAATAGATTTCAGTTTTAAAACATTTAAGATTTTAAATAATAAGATTAATTAATGTTGAGGTTCAAACGAGTACACAAGATGACATAATGTAGAATACATATGAATACACACAGTTATTCATTTATTTATTTATTCATTTATTCATTTATTCTTTGGTGTTACTTTAATGGATTAACTCCTTTAAACCTTGACTAATTAACTAATTGCATCAAGAATACATATAGATGAGTTTAGTTTGGGGCGGTTTGTACTTCTGATGAAGTTGGGACAGGAGTCCTGACGAAAAATGTATGTTTAGTAATCGCATTTTAAGTTTTAAACAATAAATGAACCTGTTTTAAAAAGTAAAGTAAAGATACTATCGTGTTTACTGAGACGTGTTTACTGAGACGTGTAATCAGTGGCAATTGGTATCGGAGAGCAGCGGTGTAGAGTTTACTATCAAAACTAGTGGATTTCCATAATAGTAGCATGTGAACAGAAACAGCCATGCTAGTTGGAAGCTAGTAGGTAATAATGTCACTATAGCACCTTGCAAGCCACACACACATACTCACAGCAGGATAAGCACTGCCCATACCCCACAACCTCTTACAGGAACACATCTGGACCAAGTAATAAAATATGTGGAGCAAAGGCCCAAAACCAGGGACACATTA
Organism: Protopterus annectens; assembly: GCF_019279795.1. Taxonomy (NCBI): domain Eukaryota; kingdom Metazoa; phylum Chordata; order Ceratodontiformes; family Protopteridae; genus Protopterus; species Protopterus annectens. The sequence continues at coordinate 710,504,194 of NC_056726.1, forward strand.
CAAATAATGTTACAACAAACGCAGACAGTTCAGAGAGTAACAGGGTCTGCACTTTGTGGGATGTTTGTAAGGGTATGCAGTCTGAAACTTGAATGTTTGTCACCATATTCTGACTTAAGCCCAGAGTGACTTGCCAGAAAAAGGTGTGCATGAGATATTGACCAAAATATGAGACAGAAATGTGGACAACCTGCAAATATCTGTACACATGACGGGTCTGACACCACCATATTTGAATAGTTAAGAGCCTAGACATAGCAACAGTGAATGACTTACAGGGATGCCCCACAGACCCCATGTGAAATGTACAAACAGTAGGCAGAAAGGTGTAACACATGCAATGGTAACTATGGAGTCCTGAAAGTATTCATCACTTGCATGACAGAAAAAGTGTAGTAATACATATGCTCATGCCAACCCACAGTCACAACTGCAGCATACCAGACATTTTAATGGGTGTACGCCACTGATATGTACCATTCCATGAGGCACATAACAGATGAACCTGAAAGTCACTGGGGCCTGCTCAACAGCATACTCAAATACCCTAATAGATGTCAAGGCCCACACCATGGCCAGACCACACTGCATGCTGTAACACCCTAGCAGATATAGCAAGCATTCCAAGGTGTGAATGTACATGGAAAATAGGAAAGCTACAGCAGCACACTACAGTCAAGACATCTAGCAGGCATACAAGTAGTGACTGTAAAGGGCAACTATTGAAGCCTTAGCAACAAAGTGCAAGCAAAAGTGAAAGGAAAGCACACACACACATTAACAGTAGTAGTAGTTGTAGGTGTCAGTGTACATACACAGTTAGTACAGGAAACTGGAGAAATGAATGGAGGAATGTTAATCTACAACACACCTGGAAATATGAGAGAGATACCAACCTTTTCACTCACAGAACATTGTCCACAGCATAACAGCATGGTCCCTGCCCTTAAAATCTGAAAAGGCTACGCCTATCTCACATACCTTTTTATAGCACTGTTCTGAAATCACAGTGAGAACTGCAATCAGTACACAACTGGCTGCATGCAATTAGTAAATGCTGGCTAACAATTGGTGCAGAGGCCATCACATGGGCATATGCAGATACCTACAAAAGTATGCTGTACTCCCAGTCCACACATGCAATACTTTCATTGCACCCTGAGAAGGACGTGAGAGACAGACAGACAGAGAGAGAGAGACAGAGACAGAGACAGAGAAAATTGCAATTAAGCAGACACAAACAAATTGTTCAGCAACAGCTACCTGAAAGCTGACAACTGGGAAGTGGAGCAGCAGGACAGAGAACCAGGCGGCAACACAAGCAGCTGTGACAAACACAGGTAATGTAAAGTTATACTATAAAGGTCTACATACTGTGAACCCTCCATATGTGTCATTGGTCAGTATCCATATGTATATGAAGATGTGTAAAGGGCAGGGGACATACAGCAACTATCAGTGAAGGCTGTACATACATTTGTATGTGAGAGCATCTATGTGCACATATCAATGTTGGTTGATTGTAGGTTGTAGTGCCATGTACAAAGTAGGTTTCACAGTTATGTATGTTTAGCAGTATGTTAGTGTGTGTATACAGTATGGTAGACAAATATGTTGATATACCTGTCTAACATATGGATACGTATGTATGTCAACATATGTATGTATATATATATATATATCTATATATATATATATATATATATATATATATATATATATATATATATATATATATATATATGATATGCATATATGTATACATACATAGAGAGAGAGATGTAGGAATACATAGACAGATGTAAATAGAATATTGTACAAACATATCTATGTAATGCACACATACAGATATAGATATATGTAGATACATATACATAGACAGACTGATCTGACTATCTACAGGTATGACTGTATATGACGACCTGCAACACAGCCTGTCCCACCCCTCTGTCACTCACACCCCCTCTGCGTCCCCCCCCTCCACATCTATAACAATATATGTACATCAATATATATATGTGTATATGTATACAGACATATATATATATATATATATATATATATATATATATATATATATACATATAGATATATCTATATACATATATATATATATATATATATATATATATATATATATATATAGAGAGAGAGAGAGAGAGATGTATATAAATTCTGAGTGAGGCACATGTGTACAGATGTATTGCAACAGGTGCCTGGTGACAAAGGCATGGAGTGAACACCAGTGTCAAAACCGGAGTACCATACCACATTCCAGATCACCTACACCAGTAACCACCAGATATGTGATTGGCTGCCCACCACTGCATGTGTCAGGGGTGAACAGGGTCATAAATGTGTACAATAGTGGCCCCAATGATATTCACAGTGGCACACTATCCCTGGAATACCTGCACATGGTATGTGTCAGCGGACATGGTGTGTCAGCTATGGACATGTAGGTCGGTGTACCCCTCCACACCACATAATGGATGCCATGGTATGGACCTCACATGACAGCTACAGATATGGAGAAGGACACAGTGACATGTACAACACTGTGACAATGCACTCAAACACATTACCAATGCACAGTGACTGACAACACCACAGAGTACACATATACTACCCACATAGAGGTTACCACTCCCGGATTTACATATGTAAGTCACACCCATGACAGATGTCCAACAACCATAGTAACACCTCACACCATCCACAACCTAAATGTCTGCTGTGTGTCGTCCGTGCCACTGCAATAGAGTGCACATGTGGAGGTAAAAGTTCCTACCCACAGATAAGACATACCCTGCAATAAACCACACAGTATTAAGAAGCAAGACTCCCCATGAGTACATATCACACATACCCCTGCTGAATGTTAGTCAGATAGGTAATATGCCATATGAGTCACCCTGTGTAACTGTGTGACAGCAGCAGGTACCATCACACCACATGTGTCACAATGGTCAGGGTAGCAGAACAGTACGCTGCTGTAGTCCCAGGGGCAATAGCATATTGTATAGTATTGTATTGTAATGTAATGTATTGTGTTGTATTGTATTGGTATGTTGAGGTGCCTCATTCGTGGAGTGGAACCACTGCTGCTGTGCGTCAGTGTACAGGTACATATCCTGTAGTCAGGCTAATGTTCCATAGCACTTCTATATGTGTGTTTAGCTCCTGTCAGAGTTTATGTAGCATGCAACTGGGGATACCATCAGGTCCCATTCATGTTGTGTATTCTGCTGTCCTGAGGGTGGCTCTCACCTGGACATCTGTAATGACAGGGAGGTTACAGTCAGCTGGGATAACTATGTTTTATTTTGGGGGAGAGGGTGGGGTGACACCTGCACTGAACCTGTCTGCCACAATGTTGTCAATATCTGTGGTGTCAGTGAAATATGTGTTGTTGTGTACTAACTATGGGCACAGAGGATGGATCCTGACCAGGTTGCTAACATAACTGAAGAAGGCCTTCTGGTTATCTGTAGTGTCCCTCTTGATTTCCCTCTCAAAGTTGCCCATGGATGTTTGTATGATGGAAAATAGATCCTTACTAGTGCTGCTCAGACATGCCCTCCCTTTATGGAATTATGCTCTGTCTTGCAGTAGCTTCCATCTTCTGTAATACAATCTGTCTATGGCTGGGGTCCACCAGACAGGATGCTGTCCCTTTGTGGAGAGTGTCTTGGTCATATATGGGATTGCATGATCCATGCATTCTCAGAGATGTCTGTAGAAAGCAATTGTGTAGGGGTCAGCATTGTGGGTTGTATCTGCCACTGGCCCAGTGGGCTGAAAAGATACCATGTCACTGTTACAAAGTGTAAAGTTTGTATCTGTAATGTTATGCACTATAGTCGTTTGTGCTGGTAGTGGAGGTGGGATATGTATATCCAGGGCAATCAGTGTGTGGTCAGCTCACAGTAGTTGATGATGTAGGCCATACAGTACCTAGATACAAACCCCCAGAGTGAGGAGGTGCTTTTGACCTGAATCAGTGTTCTGACTGCTGGGGTTTGGTAGTATGTCGTATGGAGTGTGCCAGGTACTGTTGCACAGTTGCTGGCTGAGCACTGATACCTGGCCATCTACATGTGTATCCACCAATAGACAGACAGATGCTACATATGTGAGATATGTTGTATCATAACAGTCGAGTAGCATGTGTAGTATGTGTGCCAAATTCTGCTGACATATATTGCTGATACCAGGTTATTTTCTTTCTCAGGTACATGGCCCACCTGCGGAATCCCACCTACTCCACAGCTGAGGATGAGGAGATACACCAGAGCCTGGTGCGGGATTATGCAATACTCTTTTCCCGCACCAGCCAGAATCAGCAGGAGAGGGCTGCACTGTGGCAAGACCTTGTCCGTCGGATAAATGACATAGGCACGCATAATAGGACATATGAGCAGGTACGACATCACTGCAGTGATTTAATCAGACATGTCCATCAGCGTGCGTCGGATATCCACAGGCAACAGGTCGCCACAGGTGGTGGGGTGGCTACACATCCCCCACTCACCAGACTGGAGGGACTACTCATGAGTGTAGTGGCTCCAGTCCACCAGCAACAACAACAGCATCAGACATGCATTATGATGGAGGCTGGAGCCACGCAGCAGCAAGACAGTGAACGTGCAGTTAATATGCCATATGTATAGTTGACTGTTGTGTACACTGGTAGTTAATGCATGTGTGAGGTGTGTCCTTGGTTTGTAGCTGTCACCATAGTATTTAATGTGCAAGTGTGATATCCTCAATATTAGCAGCTGACCTGTGAAAGGCGACTGTTGTACTACTGACCTGTATCATACTCAGTAACAATGGCACAGTTGTGCCCACTGACATTAGTTTCTTCACGTCTGCAGGACCCTCTGGTATAACAGCAATGCAGCCTATCCATGCTGGTGATTGTGTATTAACAATTCCTGTAATAGTGTTGGTAGTAATAGTACTATTTGGCTCACTTAGTAGTGCTCTTTGAATGCATGTAGGTGTGTCTGTGTCTGTGTGTTGATATCACGTATACTGAGTACTGTACAATTGTGTGAAACTGTGTGCATGTGTGCATGTGTGCACCTGTGCATGTGTGCATGTGTGCATGTGTGCACCTGTGCATGTGTGCACGTGTGCACCTGTGCATGTGTGCATGTGTGCATGTGTGCACCTGTGCATGTGTGCACCTGTGCATGTGTGCATGTGTGCACCTGTGCATGTGTGCACCTGTGCATGTGTGCATGTGTGCACCTGTGCATGTGTGCACCTGTGCACCTGTGCATGTGTGCATGTGTGCACCTGTGCACCCGTGCATGTGTGCACCTGTGCATGTGTGCATGTGTGCATGTGTGCACCTGTGCATGTGTGCACCTGTGCATGTGTGCATGTGTGCATGTGTGCACCTGTGCATGTGTGCATGTGTGCATGTGTGCACCTGTGCATGTGTGCATGTGTGCATGTGTGCATCACTGGTAATGTGTAGACATTGTAAACTGTGTTTCCTGTTTCCCTCCCACAGGTTCTGTTGCTGCTCTGGTGTCATGTAGCAGGGAACCTGAACCAGGTGCCATGGGTACTGATAATGATGACATCTGTGTAATGGCACAGGAAAGTATGCCAGGGTCCGCCATTGGTCAGCCGATTGACAGTATACAGCTGTCGACCCCATCAATGTGCACAGTTATCCTGCCAATGCACCCTTTGTCACCAATGTCCCTAGGTGATGGACAGCATACAGTGGGCATTGACCAGGGTAATGTGGTATCTGTGGCACATGCCTCCCCACACAGCAGCCATGGGCATGGCCCAGAGATGGTACCACACAGATATATGTCCAGGGGTTCTAGTGGGAGCATCCGTGGGCGTACTGCCCCTGTCAGACGTGCCCACAGAGGTCTTACAACCTCAGCTATGTTTCGGGCTGTCATGCAGGCACAGTCACATATGGATCGGTACACCAGACAGGGTCTGAGGGAGCTGACAGCATGTCGCACAGCCATGACTGACAGTATGCGTGACATTGCGGCTGCCATCCGTGATTTCACCGATGTCATAGACAGACGTTGTGGGGACATATTAGACCAGTTCCACAACTACATGTCCATGAGCCAGGGCAATGGTGGGCGGTTGAGGCGTCGACGTGGCCGTAAGCCAGCAACAGCAGCAGCTGGCAGTCATCGCGGACGACAACAGGGCCACGGCTGCCCCCGTAGTGCCAGCAGCAGCCCCAGCAATGCTGGGTCTGTGCTGTCATCAGACCGCCCCAGGAGACCCACGCACGCGTGGCTCTGGCCGGGCCCGACAGGGATCTGTGTCCAGTCAATGAACACCTGCTTCCGATGACAGTACCCAGTCTGGGTTGGTTCTGGATACAGTCCGTAGCACCCCTGCAAGGCACAGGCACCGTGTCCGTGGCCAGAGACACTGATCTGTATGACCTGGCAGGTACAGTCTGTGGCTGTCCACAAACACCAGTATATGGCAGCCATGAGGTGGAACTGTGTGCATCCATACACACATGCAAATTGACAACACCTAGGGCTACCGCATACACGCACACACTGCATCAGCATTGCCCCACCTTCTACTGCTGTCCCTCACCAACACACATACACATACATGTCAATTGGTGGTATCGGTGGCTGACTCAGGCATACCAAGTTCACACCCTGTGCATATGATGAAACTGTGCCACCTCCTGCAATCTGTAACAACTGTGCAGGTACAGGTTAACATGTTGCTGATGCACAGGGTGACCACATAGATGTGTAGTAATAGTATCATGTTGTTAACAGTACTGTGTGCTGAATTAATCGTGGGTATATCACAACATGCCTGATGCAGTAATTGTGTGATTGTCATGTCCTGTTGTCTACACCCATGGTAAGTACCATAGTGTATCATCTGCACATGTTGGCATACTGGTGGTAATGATGTCAACAGAAGGCTACATACATAGGTAGCACAGGGGATAAGGTAATGAATGTAGTAATACGCAATGATGGACATGTAAATTGCAAGTGGCATGTTGCCCACACTGGACTCTGCAATGCAGATGTTTGAGGATGTTGATATGTGTGCAGTACTACACGACTGGTACAGGACACACAGGAGCACCCTAGCACTGCATGCTCACATCTCATACCATGCTAGACAGCCCCAACACACAAAACTAACTGTCACAGGAGGGAGAGTCCCCATATATGTCAGGGATACTGTGGTGGCAGGCCAGGTAGCATACATCCTACTAAGTATGGAACCACTGAGTGAAGGCTCAGTGTCTGTTTGACATGTGTATTACTGCAGGTATGAGCACATGGGTTTCCATCCAGTTATTGTACATCCTGACAGTACATGGTCTGCACACTTGTGTGCACTGAGACTGGACCCTAGCCATCTGACTTGTGTATTTCCATGTACATGTGCATAGTGCCTGCATATTTGCAGTGTTACCTACTAGAACTGGTACAGCTTGTTTGTTGTACAATGGACTACATGCAGCCCTGTTTACTGTAGCTTTGTTTGCATGCATGTTTGCTTGCAATTACCCTGGAATACTGATCACACCTGCAATGCATAGTTATAGAGCTTCTGTGGACTCCTAGTGCCATCTGCATAGCTTACTATATGTATGTCCATGTCCCATTTGACAGGATGTCACTGTTTGTCCTGTTCACATGTACATTGCCTGTGACACAGTGCATATGACTTACCTGGCATGTGTCCATGTGAGCAGTCATATATGCTACTGCTAACTAATCACAGGCACTGCACCTTCACATATTCATCTTCTGTTGAACTACCTGCTTCGCTAGGGACGGCCTGCACCTGTCACCCCTGGGCTTTCAGATATTGGCAAAGGCCCTTGCTACCCCCATAGTGCCTATGTTAGGCAAGGCTCAAATGACAAACCCACCTTCATAGGTATCACAAGGGATAAGAAACTAAGAGTAATGCTACCCAATGCCAGAAGTCTAAACCTCCAGATGCATGCACCCAAAACACTCATTGGCATGGAGAACATCGATCTCTGTGCAGTAACAGATGCCTGGTTCAGGGCTACTGAGAGGACACCAGCACTACCAGGTTTAACCTGGTTGATTTCTTTGAAACAGTCACCAAGGCCATTGACGAGGGGAAGGTGGTTCACACAGCCTACCTGGACCTTGCAAAAGCCTTCACAACAATACCCCACTTGGGCATTTTAGAGAAGCTCACCAGCTTAAGTATAAGCCCCTATGTCATTAGATGGATTGCACAGTGGCTCAAGGACAGAACCCACATGGTTAGAATTGCTGGAGCCATGCCAGACTCCAAACCAGTTACGAGTTGTGTCCCACAAGGCTCAGTCCTGGGACCTCTCTTGTTTGGTATATATTTATTGGAGGTGCAGGTCAACACGGATGGACTGTGGCTGACCAAATATGCAGATGACTGCGAACTGGCCACCATAATTGACTCTCCAGCCGACACAAGCATCTTCCAAAGGGGCATCATAGAAACAGACAACTTATGCCAGAGCCATGGCCTTCAGCTGAACAGTGTTTAGAAAGGGGAATGTGCATCCTGTAGTCTGTTCACCTAGTTGTCAAAAGGGACATTGTCCTCACACACACTAACCCCCCTCAGCCAAAAACACACACTTGCAGGATTCAAACCCATATCTGACTATGTTATGACACTCAAGACGGACACATTAGCAGAGCACGCTATTCGCATTACTAGAAGGTTTCCTTTCTCTTGCTGTACTTATAGGGTGCTGACATCATCAGTGTTCAGAAAGGGAAATGTGCATCCTGTAGTCTTTTCTCCTATTTGCCAAAAGCCCCTCACATACAATAACCCCACTCAGACAAACACACACACTTGCAGGTTTCAAACCCCTACCTAATTATATTATGACACTTGAGATGGATGCACTAGCAGAGTGTGCTACTCGCATTACTGGGAGGTTTCTTTTCTCTTACTGTACTTATAGGGTGCTGACATCTTCAGTGTTTAGAAAGGGAAATGTGCATCCTGTAGTCTGTTCACCTAGTTGCCAAAAGGGACATTGTCCTCACACACACTAACCCCCCCTCAGCCAAAAACACACACTTGCCATTTGCAGGATTCAAACCCCTATCTGACTATGTTATGACACTCGAGACAGACACATTAGCAGAGTGTGCTATTCACATTACTGAGAGGTGTTCCTTCTCTTGCTGTACTTATAGGGTGCTGACATCATCAGTGTTTAGAAAGGGAAATGTGCATCCTGTAGTCTGTTCACCTAGTTGCCAAAAGGGACATTGTCCTCACACACACTAACCCCCCTCAGCCAAAAATGCACACTTGCCATTTGCAGGATTCAAAACCCTACCTGACTATGTTACGACACTCGAGACAGACACATTAGCAGAGTGCACTATTCACATTACTGGGAGGTTTCCCTTCTCTTGCTGTACTTATAGGGTGCTGACATCATCAGTGTTTAGAAAGGGAAATGTGCATCCTGTAGTCTGTTCTCCTAGTTGCCAAAAGAGACATTTCCTTCATACACAATTGCACACACACTAACCCCCCTCAGCCAAACACACACACACTTGCAGGATTCAAACCCCTACCTAACTATATTATGAAACTTGAGACGGACACATTAGCGGAGTGTGCTATTCACATTACAGGGAGGTTTTTCTTCTCCTGCTGTACTTATAGAGTGCTGACATCATCGGTGTTTAGAAAGGGGAATGTGCATCCTGTACTAGGTTTTCCCAGTTGCCAAAAGGAACATTTCTCTCCCACAGACTTACACACACACCAACCGCACTCACACATACATATACACACTGAGCATTTGCAGGATTCAAACCCCTACCTAACTATGTTATGACACTTGTGACAGACACATTAGCGGAGCACACTATTCACATTACTGGAAGGTTTCCCTTCTCCTGCTATACTTATAGAGTGCTGACATCATCGGTGTTTAGAAAGGGGAATGTGCATCCTGTGGGGAGGCAGACACCAAGCACACTCTGGCTAAGCTGTCATTGATTAGGGCAAACAGCCTAGTGTTGACCTCTACACCCATATGTTTAATTGTCAAATGCACATTATTTGTTGCTGATAGACTGTTTGCACATCTTTATTGCCATAGCATTCCCTGTTTGTATGAACAACTTGTGCATCTGTGGAAGATGTTTGCATATGGGAGGGATCCACTATATCACGTATGTCTCTGTAGTCATTTAACTGTGTGCACTGGGCAGACTGCTGTAATGTGGTTGGTTCCTGGAATAACACATAAAAATACCAGATATGTGTGTCCAACTGCTAAACTGAGATTTGGCCTAAGTGTGTGAGCATGCCCAGTTCAGCCTTCCCATGGCATGTTGTCTGACATATGTCTCATTTATCAAAGTGTGTGAGCATGCCCAGTGTGAGCATTCCATATGTTGGACTCTGCAGCCCACCACATTTGTGGATGAGTGTGAACTTCAACAAATATCACCCGTTTATGGTTGTGTGTTGTGTGTCATGTTGTGTAGTTACTGTACAACTGCTTTGTGTGCGAACACAACAGGATTATACTGTGCCTGCAGTGTTTGCATGGAATACTTTGCATACAGTTGTCAACATCCTTTCACACTGACCTAACACTGCAGTACTGTATAGTGTACTGGTAGTACTTTGACTGTGGTGGACAGTATCCTGGGCTTTAGTGCTATCACTGCTTTACATTTCAATAGTGGGCACAACAGCCTGGTTAGGGGCCAGTTGTGTACATCTGACCATGTTGCATTCTGTTCAGATATGAACTACTTAAACCAGGCTTGTCCAACATTGGTAGTGTATTCCACAACATAGGTGTACATTTGCAAACACTAGCGATGTGCCCTAGTCCATGTCTAATGCTAGTTGGAGTTTGTCCTTCAACACACATTGTAAGTGGAGTTTGCCATGACATATGTCATGGTTAGTATACTGTGCCTCTGTCTACCTGTGACATGACAGTGATACCCAGGATAAAGCTACCATCTCCCATCCACTCATCAAGATTCCTATTGAGGAAGATTGATAAGTGACTCTATGGGTAGCCTATACTGGGGGTTCACTCATGGGTGGGGGTGGCTTCTGTGTTATGGATCATGCAGTACAGCTTGTCCTATGTAAGTCAGTGCTGGGGTTCAGGTCTCTCATGTGCATAGCTCACTGCCATTCAGATTGTACAAGGTGCAGCATGTTTATTGATACCAGCAACACAGGCAACACATGGCATCTGTGCAAGCTCTTTGATACTCCTGGTGAGGTACTGTTGGGGACTTTACGGTTGATGGAGGTGTCTGCTGAGGTACATCCCACAAGGGCTATTGTAGTCGATTGTACCGCTGATGAAGGATGACTGCAGAGCCACAATGACCTCCCCTTATCTAGATCTGACAACCTTCATGATTAGGTGGGTATATGGTATGTTTCTGTAAACACTACAGCACATGTTTGTTCAATGCAGGATATCTATCACTTTGTGTCCCCAGGTCTCTCATTACATGTTAACTACATAATGGGTTAACACCTATGTGGTAATTGGTGGGCACTTACTGTATATCCACGGGGGTTGACTATACACGTTTCTGCAATTAGCTTGCTGACATGGCTATGGCACCAGTTGTCTGTTTCTATGGGGCCCTTTTGTGGGATGCTTGTGTCAGCTGGTGGATCATATGTGGTGAGCAGTTTGTAGTCCTCTGCAAACATGTTCGGACACAGTCCTTCCATGTTTGCCTGTACCTATGGGACATATATACCAGACGAGGGAGATCCCAGGACCAAGCCTTGTGGGATGCCAGTTATATCTGGTTTGTAGTCTGACATGGCTGCAGCATGTCTGACCATGTCTGTTCTGTCCTTGGTCTGGTTTGCAACCCCTCTACTGACATAGGGGTTTATATTTAAGCTGTTGAGCTTATCTATAATGAACACGTAGGGTATTGCATAGAAGCCTTTGCAAGGTCCAGCTACGCTGTGTGGACCACATTGCCCTCATCAATGACCTTAATGACTGTTTCAATTGAGTCAAATATGTTTAGGGGCAGGATCTGCACTTAATAAAGCCACACTTGGTAGGGTCCGGTGTCAGTAGGTCCCCAATATCTTTATGTCTGTGGTACATGCTGATCCTTTCCATAGCTGTGCAGACCGAGCTTCTCAGGATTCTGGGGTAGTAGTTTTCAGTATCCATTCAGGCAACACCTTTGTTGAGAAGAACCACTGTTGTTGTACACTGCTCTTTGGGTACATATTCTGTGGTAAGGCTGACATTGAGCAGTAGTATGGTTTGGCATTCCATTCATCTTGGAGTCCATGTTGCACTAAGCCCAGGACACCATCTCATACCATTGCTGCTGTGTGTTTTGCTTTGTAAATGTTGGCTGTTACCTCAGCATCTGCAATGTCAGGGGGCCAGCAGTCTGCTGGGATAGATATTCTGCATTCGGGCTTTGCACTGCACCTGTCAGGATGTATGTTGGCAATATGTGTGTGTTTGTGATATTTGTGTGATTCAGAGCATATCTGTGAATTCCCAACATGGTTCCTACCATCAGTTGTGAAAGCCTTGGGATTATCCTTAGTGTCCTATACAATTTGTATCTTCATAGGTTCATAGGTTCATACTAGGCTATCCACCCTAGGGCATTTGTTAGCCTAGCTAGAGTGTGTGTGGCTTTTGCCACCCCTTGCTATGTGAATATTATGGCCATTTATGATTTGCTTTGCTGTGCCTCTGTCTGGACATGACACAGTGAAGACCCCCAGTGTAACTCTACAATCATCCATCCACTTGGCAAGATTCCTGTTGAAGAGTGTCAGTGAGGGGCTCTGCCTAACATGGAGTGGGATTCTGGTCCAGGGTGTGGGGAGCCTCTGGCCCACCAGCACATCCTGTTTCATTATTTGTTGAGGTTGACATCTCTCACTCTCACAGCTCCGATGGATTTGAGTTTTCTGGGGTGGAGCATGTCCATTACTCCTGTGTTGGGCATGGCCTTCTACAACAGGCATGCAATGCCTCTGTGTAGGCAATATGTGACTGCATTCAGCTGGGGTGTCTACAGCCAGGCAGCATATGACATATATTTGAGACCCTTTATCCTCTTGGTGAGGTACCTTTGAGGTCTTTCTAACTGCTGCAGGTGTCAGGTAAGGTACATCCCATATGAGGCATTGTACTAGATTATGGGTGTGATTAGAGAACAGTATAGGGGCACAATAACCTCTGTTGACGTAGATGTGAATCCTTTCCTGATACGTTGTCAAATGTAGACAGTCTTCCTAGCCACATTGGCAATGTGGGTGTCACATAACAGGTTACTGTCCACTTGTGTCCCTAGGTCCCTGGTTACTCCTTCCATACATAATGGTTTACCACCTATGTGGTAATTTGTGGTACCTTGTTTGGTATTTGGTGGGACATTCATACTGTCCAGTGTCTTCAGGACGGCTGGGTGGGGTTCCTGTGTGTGAGAGTGTGGTCTGTAGCATGCTACAGACTGTACAGCAGTCTTGCCTACAGTTAGTTGCACATGGGTGGACTCCAATGCCTTGTGCATTGTCAGTTACCTGGACGTATGGGTGTCTGTGCTGAATATGGATACTCACCCTCCTTTTATGTTTTGTTCCAGGTTTTGAGGCCATGACACATGATACATGGTATAACCTGGTAGTGTTGGTGTGCTGTCAGGAGGCTTGCAGCAGGTTTCTGTCACTGCACAGACATCGATGTTCTCCATACTGGGGATGGCCTTGGGAGCATGCATATTGGGGTTTACACATCTGGCATTGGTCAGCATTAGCCTTATGTTTCTTTCCACTTATGTTTTCTAGGGTGGTGGGTCAGTCTTTTCAGCCTTGCCTACAAAAGGCTCTATGGAGGTGGCAAAGGCCTTATCCAATATTCAGACGCCCAGGGGTAACAGGTGCAAGCCATCCCAAGAACAGCTGCGTGGCTTGTCAAGCATGACATCCCAAGCAGACAGACATTGGATCCCCTTGGAATGAGACCAGTAAGTGTGCCACTTGCTATGACTGATCATTCCGTGTTTGTACTGTGGCATTATTCTTGGTAAGGGTAGGATGCTGCAAATGGTGAGTGTCATACCAGCCTGGACTACATAATCAGAGAGCTCATCTATGTCTCTTTTCATGTAGTCTAGGGAGGTACATCTCAGGTCATTCACACCAGCATGGACTATGACTGCATCATATTTCTACTTGCTTTGGAGTGACCTGCATACTTCTGTTATGTGGCGTATTGTGGCAGCCTACAGGCAGCTTACTGTACCCTTTCCCTTGTTCAGTCTGGTGTGCAGGACAGCAGTGTGTCTGACTATGGAGTCACCTATTACAACTGTATCAGGCATGTTGTTTCTCCTTCTGGCTTGTGACTGTTTGGCACACCAGCTTTGTGTGCTATGTGTTGCATGTGCTATGTTTGGAGGTTGTTTGATTGGGTGTCTGCTTTAGAGGCCTCTGTTGGTGTGCTGTGTTTGTAATTTGTGCCTCCAGGATTGTTTTTCTGTGTTTATGTGTTTGGTTTGCAGTTGTGATAGGTCTATGTGGGACTGTGTTTGTGGTGTGTGTGGTTACCTTCTCCTCCTGACTAGTTTTGGGAGTACTGAGTTGAGGGAGCTCAGCCTCCAGTTTGGATAGATGGTTGCATCTCTCACATATATTTGTATTTCTTGGGTGGAGTTGGGGGTTGTTTGTGTACTTGGGGCAGGTGTAACATTGCCTCAGGATTCACAGATTAAACTTGTTGTGGCTGGCCTTAGTGGATTGTATGTGTGGACAGATTTTATTGCCATACTACTGATCAGTGATTACTTCATTGTTTATGTTTGCTCTATCATGTAGTAGCTTCCTCATTCTCTTGCATGGTTTGGTTATGGCTAGTGTCCACCATGCCAGATTCCTGCGTGTATGGCATTGTGTCTTGTTTTAATTTAGGATTGCATAATCCAAGCATTCCTGGCAGTGTTCATGGAATGGCTGTATTACAGGTTCTGAGGTGTGGCCCATATTTTGCACCTGCACAGGACCTTTAATGGATTCCACATCAGTTTGGAAGAGTGCAAATATTGCTTAACACATGTTTTCCACTGTGGTTTTCTGGCCAGGGACTGTGGTCAGGATTTGTATATCCAATGTGATTACTCTATGGTCTGGTTTTACCAGTGAGCAATACACTTCTCATCTTGCCATCCAGTACCCATGTTGCTGATTATCACATCCAGTATGCTTACTCCTCTTGTGGGAGTGGTACGTTGTTCCTGGGCCTTTTGGTTTATGGATTCTATGAACTTTTGTCCTACACTGTTGGAGCTAGTATAATGCTCCCAGTCTATGTCTGGGTATTTTCAGTCACCCAATATAATGTGGTTTGGAGGACTTGATATATTCATGTATTCCAGCATAGGCCAGGTGCAGTTCCTGGTGTTGGGACATTAGTCTGTAGCAGGCTATAAACTGGGGGGGCAGTTTTAGCCACTGTTACTTGACCATGGCTAGTCCATGCTGGTTTTTGTTGTGGTACCAACATGGGGGTGTCGTTATCCTTGACAATTCTTGCTAGTCACCCTCCTTTTGTAGCTTGTTCCATGCTTTGAGGCTGTACAGCACAGTATGAGGTGTAACCTGGTAGTGTTAGGGTGCTGTTGTGAGCCTTGACTCAGTTTTCTGTTACAGCACAGATATCAACATTCTCCATACTGGGTGAGTTTAGACTGCATGCATCTTGCTGTTTTGACTTATCCCTTATCTTATTCTTATCCCTTCTGATACCTATGGAGATAGGTTTGTGTTTTGAGCCTTACCTATTCAGGGCACACTGTGGGTAACAACAGCCTTTGCCAGTATCCATACGGCCTGCACTGATAGGTGCACGCCAGTCCTAGCAGGTGGTGCATCATGTCATGCTCAGCATGTCATCCCAGACTGGCACACATTGGATCCCCTTTAACTAACTGTGATACTTCAGTCAATTATTGCACTTGATCATCTCATTGTCATGTTGTGGCATGATGCTTGGTGAGGGTAGGATGTTAGTCAGGGTCTTCAGGTGTGCATATAGTACATGGTGTTACATTACTTAACACATAGCATTCATGCCTCAGGTGGTGCTGCAGGGCTGCCTCTGTCGGATGCGCATATTACACTTCCCTGTACATGTTTGAGAGCAGGTTGTGTCATGTTAGGCACCCCTGTTACTATATGAGTGAGTCAGAGAGGGGTATCATTCCCAGGGTTCCTACTGAGCCAGTGTATGTGCTATGCGTTGCCTCTTTGCCAAGGCCAGGGCATACTGGGCATGCCTCCTTCTGCCTACTGGGGCAGGCTCAGGTTGTTCCTCCTCCGAGTCATGCTCTGCCTGTGATGGCCTTGGCAATGGTGGGGGGCTGTTTGGCCCGGCCCTATGCTGGTCCTGCTGCAGCTGTTTTCGCAAGATCATATTATGTAGCATAGCACATACCATGACAATTTGGGTACATGTAGTTGGTGTGTACTGCAAGGCTCCACCAGATGTGTCCAGACACCGGAACCGTGACTTGAGCAGCCCAGACACACGCTCTATTACATTACGTGTCTGTGCGTGTGCCTCATTATGGCGTTCCTGTTCAGGTGTGTGTGCATTTCTGATGGGTGTCATCAGCCACGGCTCCAGTGCATAACCTGCATCCCCCACTAGGTGTCCATGCGGGATGTCCCCACTGGCAAATGTCTGGTACAGCTGCGTCAAATGCCAGATGTGGGAAACATGGTAGCTCCCAGGACAGCCAGCACACACATTCATTATTATGCCCTGGGCATCACACACGACCTGGCAGTTGATGGAGGGGAAGCCCTTGCGGTTGATGTATGCCCTACCCCATTCACCGGCAGGTGCTTTGATGCATATGTGCGTGCAGTCTATTGCACCCACTACCTCAGGGTATTCCGCTATTTGTTGGAAGAGACGCATATTGCTGGCCAATACCTCACGGGCATTGGGGAAATATACATGATCACCGACATGTGCTGACATGGCATCCAGGAACTGGTGCAGTACCCTGGAGGCTGATGCCTGTGATATCCTCATCATATCACCAGTTGGTCTCAGGAAGGTACCTGTTGCTAGTATTCTTAGGCCAACACATACCTTGGTTTCCACTGGGATGGGTTCCCCTCTGTTGGTTCTGTGTGTGAGGCGTGGCCTGCACAGCTCCACTATTTGCTGCAGGAGGTCTCTGTCCACTCTATAGTGCTCTACTATCTTCAGCTCATGTAACCCGTGGTAGGTGACCCTGGGCCTGTACACTCTTCTCCGTCTCCTCACTGTGGGTTGTCTGGCACCATCTGCATTGTCACCACCCTCAGCAAGTCGCCTATGTCTCATTATGACAGCTATGGCAGCCCCTAACATTTCTGCTCTGAGTTCAGCTTTTTCAGTTTTCACTTCTGATAACTTAACTCCTGTCTTGCAGTGTCTCTTGAGAGAAACATCCTGCACTGCTGTTTGCTGAGTTTTAAGTGCTGGGCTGGGCTACTATTCTGCCTGTGCAATTGCCTGCATCTAATTGTTTTCACCTGCTAGCTCCAGCAGTATTCCCTGCTAGCTTCCTACTAAATCTGTTGCTTCCTTTTTCCTTTCTGTTTCCTCAGGGTGGAGCCGTGTGTAAACCAGCAGAAACATGCTCACAGTGGCTTACACGCGCACACACATACTTACACGGTTCAGAATCTGCTTATTCGGATTAAAACGTGTGCACGCCCATGCAAACAGTGTTAAACATCTCCCAACACGCTCCCACATGCTCAGTCTGCCTTACACAGCGCACACTGCCTTACTCAAGGCTTCATGGCTCACATGCATACACATCCAGCAAGAAACTTTGGTGTAGGCAACAGTGTACACCTTCCATTTCTTGACTTTCTCATGCTTAGTTAGTGGCACACCTCTTTCCATGATATCTGTCTGACATCTGTCATGTAACTCTGACCTCCAATGAACTGCATTTCTTTCTACCATCCCCCCTGTGATGTCACCTATCTCCTACTCTGTTCCTCCCCTTCTGTAACTCTTACACTACTCAGACTGTGCTCATTTGCTATGTGACAGTGGAATTCAGTATCCTTACACTCATTTGCATCAGATTGCCTACTAATGCTTAGTTACATGTCTTAGACTCAGCTTCCCCCCTTAGCAACCACTACACGGTGGCCATGTTGGTTTTGGTCTGCTGGTCCCTGCATTGACATTCCATGTATTGCATAAAACCTACATTTGTAGGTTTAAAACCTTCATTTTTATGTTTTATACAGTGCAGCCCGTTTGCGCGGGGCTACGCTGGGTTTAAACATCGGCAATCGCCGAAAAAAAAATTATATTTTTAATATATTTGCATCAGGTCACTTTGCCAATGGCCACATATTTGGCCATTGGCATGCTGCCTGACACATATGCACCCTTTATTTGGAGCTGACATGGCTCCATTGCAGTTTTTGCAGAAACGTACTCAGTTGTCAATTGAGTACATTTCTGCAACTAAAATGGCTCTTACACGGGCTGTTCTGGGCTTCCTGGATCGCTAATCATCCTCATTTGCATGCTATTTGGCTGCAAGTGAGGTGATTAGCTTATCCACGCCCACTCCGTGTAAGAGCCATTTTAGCTTGTCTCTTACACGGGCTTTGGGCTGTTCCTGGATCGCGAAGGCTGCATGGAGTCTTACACTACTCTTAGACTCTGTGCAAGCCTTCGTGAATCCGGCCCTATGTCTGCCATTGGAATCAAGTTCTCTATCCATCAATGGACCTTTTCCAGGAACCAAAGAGATGGTAAGAAAGTTTGTTCCCATAAATCTTAAGGATCTTTTCAGGATCTGTGCAGGGACAGCTCCTCAAGATGTAGTGGAGGAAGTTCTAAGGGGTGACATTGTCCTAGAGCCAGAGGAGGTCTGTAGAACCAAGAATTCTGAGATTCGTTTCCGGACAGACCTTTTCTGCTCTCATGAAGTGCTACCTGGACTGTTCTGCCCTGGAGATAGTCAGGGAATGATTATCCTTGCAAATAGAAACCTGGGAAAATATAACAAAAGATTCCTGGGTGCTAAACATTATATCCAGAGGCTGTTGCGTTCCATTTTTCCAAATACCCCTTCACAAAAAAGAAGAAACTTCTCAACGTACCATGCAGTCTGAAGAAGGCCATGGCACAAGAAATTCAAAAGCTGCTAGAAAAAAAGCCATCCAACAAGTCCCAGGATTCGGAACTTACTCACGCTTTTTAGTTCCCAAGAAAACAGTGGACCTCAGAACAATCTTGGATCTAAGCAGTTTGACTCAGGTCTATATCAGTTCATTGAATCACTTATCATGGAGCCCCTATTCATTTAACAGCTATTTATCGAAGCTGCAAATCGACGAATGGACTTTTCAGCAAAAGTTGTCCTAGGGCAAACCAATGGTAGACCACCCTAGTGACCGAGAACCAAATAATAAAACTTAACACCTACCCAAATATACCAACTCCAAGATCGCACTACAGTGGGGAAAAGGGCAAATTCTGGAGGGCGGCCAACCATTGCCTTGCCCTGTGAAAAATTTTGCTGAAAACTCTGCTCAATCGGTAGCTTTGCTAAATAGGTGTTAGAAGGGTTTTCGCTACTTTGTAATTTGAATCAATGTCATAGACCTATTTGAATCAATATGTAAAAAGACAAAGTTTCAAATGGTCACAGTACAGTCCATCTTGCCCTTTCTTCTCAAGGACAGTTGGATGTTCTCTGTAGATCTTCAGGATGTGTACTATCACATCAAAATAGACAGGCCCTCCAGAAGTCATTTACACTTTCAACTGGGAGCCAGTCACTACCAATTCAGAGTCCTGCCCTTTGGACTCACCACAGCCCCCCGGGTGTTTACTGTGTATGGCAGTGGCAGCTGGACATCTGAGACTCAAAGGATTCTGAGTGTTTCCATATCTGAATGACTGGCTCCCAACCACCCCCTCCAAGCATCTTCTCCTCCATACTAGGGACTATTTGTTCCAGATTTGCCAGCATCTAGGAATAGCAATAAATATGCCAAGTCAAGTCTGACACCAGTCCAGAGCCTGGAGGTCACTAGGAAGCTTCTGAATACAAACACACAAGTAGCCTCACTACCATCTCATCACATATTCACCAACAAAAATCAGGCTCATCTTTTAATATCCCATCCATCTCCTATAGCAAGATCAGTACTTCAAGTATCAGGCTCTGTGGCAGAAGCCATTGTACTACTTCCTTTGGTGCATTTCTTTATGTGTGTCCTTCAATGGACTCTAGCTGCACAGTGGTCCATTCTATGTTAACCCCTATCTTTTCCAGTAAAACTAACCCTGATTTGCAAACAACACAACTGTTGGTGTATTCAGTTGGATGACATTCACCTAGGTTGATTTTTGTCTTGCCAACTCCCTTGGCCACAGTGACCACAGACAGTTTCCAACTTGGGGGGGGGGGGGGGGCATTTCCTGGTAAGGAGAGTCCAAGGCATGTGATCTCCCCAAAAGACCAATCTGCATATCAACATACTGGAGATGAAAGCAGTCCTATTCACATTGCATGTTTTTTAAGATGCTCTCCCTCTGGGGAGGATTGCAATTCACACTGACATTTATGTAGTCTAGTACATCAACAAATGGGGGAACCAAATCTTAATCCCATACAGAAAGGCCATGAGAGTGTAGGAATGGGTGATCTCATCAGACATCTTTCTAGTTGCAGTACATATTCCAGCGAAGGCCAACGTGTTAATGGTCAAACTAAGCAGATCCATCTTGATGCATCACGAGTGGTCTCTCAAACAATCTGTGGTGGAAGGGATCTTCCATCATTGGGCACAACCTTGCTATGATATTTTTGCATCTCCCTACAAGTGCAGCAGGTATTTTGTTCTAATCCCCCCTCAGGGGGAGTCACCAAAAGATGCTCTAATCCACAATTGGCCCTCCAATCTACTTTATGCTTACTTTGTTTTCCCTTACTATCGGTGTTTCTGCAGAAATCAAGCAGGCTGAAGAGGTTAGTCATCCTCATTGCATTCTGGCCTTGACAATTGTGGTTCCCCTTCCTGTGGTATCACCTTTGTTATCCTCCATGAATACTGGAACCATCTCCAGATCTACACTCTCACCCATCAGGAATTCAACACCCAGTATCCAGGCCCTTCGACTAACTGCATGGCTTCTTCACTTCAGTAATGGTTAGACAGCTCAGGCAATCTTCCCATGTACGTACCATTATTTTGGTTTCTATAAAAGAATCTACTAAAAAAGTATACAAGGGTAAATGTAAAAGCTTCTCCCTGTGGGCTTTGAATAAAGAACTTGATCTTTTTTTTCTACTCTACTCTGCAGTACTCCAATTCTTAAGAGTTCTTTTTAAGGAAGGGGTGAGATTCTCTATGATCAAGCTTCAATTGGCAGCAATTTCTAATTTTCACACAGGAGACAGAAATTATTCATTAGCTTTGATTAGATTATGCAAAGCATTCTTAAAAGATATTTTTCTTCTCATATCACCAATAAAAGATCATTCACCTCCCTGGGATGTCACAGTTCTGCTACAAGGTCTAACTAAGAAACCTTTTGAACTTGCAGCTAAAAATGACTTAAAATTCCTTTAATGGAAAACAGTCTTCTTAGTGGCTATTACGTCTGCAAAAAAGATATCTAAACTCCAGGCTATTTATTCAAAAACACCTTACATAATTTTTCATAAAGACAAAGTTACCTTATGAGCAAATGCTTCTGTTTTTCCTAAAGTGGCTTCTGAAAGTAACATTAGCCAAGCCATTCACTTACCAGTTTTCTTTCCAAATTGTTCAAATAAAGGAGAGCACATGCTACATCATCTTCAAGTACACAGACTATTACATTATCTTCACAGAACAAAAATTAGAAAATCAGATCAACTACATTTGTCTCTCTTTCACCAAAAATATTGGGTTGTCCAGTATCTAAAGTCACCCTAGCCAAATAGAGTACAGATTGTATTTCCTGGATTTATTCTCAATAAGGAATGACCTTACCCATCACCCTAAAGGCTCATTTAACCAAATCCATGGCTACTTCATCTGCTTTTTGGGCAAGAACTTCTGTTGATGATATTTGTGATGCAGCCACATGGTCCAGCTATCTTACCATTGTTACTCATTACAAATTGGATATTATTTCTAGAAACAGAGCTGCCTTTGGATCAGTGGTACTCCAGAATATCCTTCCTTAAGGGCCACCAAAGATCAACGTAGCTGGGGACTCTATCACATGGGTTCAGGAAGAATGAAAAGGACAACTTCACATTTAAAATTACATATTCACCATATCTAGGCATCTGTATTGCTCATTTTCATTCTTCCTCAACTTCCTTCCCATTCAACTCCCATCCATCTTTTCTGGAGAGACTTACAGGATTGTATTTTGAATCTAAAGTTCCTGGTTTGAGATCTGCCTTTGTCTGTCAGCTACACCTGTCTCTTTTTACCTGTAGGGCTTTATGGCAAACTTGATCTGAGGTAGAATAGTGCATTATGGGCTGAGGGAGGGGCTCAAGAGCTGGCTCTGAAGTCTGTAGTACGTGGCCAAGTCAGATCCGAACCCATGGGATGAGGAAGAATGAAAATAGACAACACAGATACCTAGTTATGGTGAGTACATAACTGTTAATTCATATGATGTATACATATGAAAGCTTCCATGCCTCAGCCTACTCATGCAGTGATATGAAAAATGGCTGATGGGTTTTAATCACCTCCATAGTTGTCTAGTATTTTCTTTTTCACTATTCATTTTTCAGTTTCTAACATTTCCATTAAATGTTCTTCCATGTCTTCACTTGTTTATGGATAGTTCTATTTAATATCAATGAGAAATGGCAGAGATTTGAACCTAGAAAGGTAAATTTTGTTGTTCTGCTAATATGTGTCCATTTCCATTAAAATGTGCTTTTGAGTTACCTTTTATGAGTTCTTCAGTGGCAACCCAAGGCAGAGGTTTGAACCCAAGTACGTGCATTTTGTTTGTCCTGCTGTCATGTCATCCATTCCCCTGGAATGTTTTTAATCACCTTTTCTACCACTTCTTCTCTGCCATACTTTGCTAATGTATGGCTGAGTAGAATATATACTTGAAGGATGGCAGGGGTTCAAACATAGATTTGTGTACTTTGTTTTTCCTCTTGTCATGTGTTCTGTTCCCCTGTAATGTGTTTTCCAATCATCCTCTGTTTAAGTAGGTGCTTCTGTGGCATGCCTTGCTAAGTCACTGCTCTAGATAGTATAGATCTGAAAAAAGTCAGGGGTTGGAACCCAGCTATGTGCATCATATTTGTTGTGCTGTCATATGTTCCATTCCTCTAACATTCTTTTAATTCATCTTTTCCTCCAATGCTTCAGTGGCATGCCCTGTTAATACTATGTTTTTTAACATGTTAGTGACATGGGCTGTGGTTCACTTCCATTCATATGTGTTTCTCTTTTAGTGCTATTATGTATCCATTTCTCCTGAAAATAAGCAATCCTATAATGAGTGTGAATATTACACGAGGGAGGATGATGCTCTCTAACATAATTATATTTCTGGATTCCTCTGCCACTGTTGAGATAAGCAGTTTGGGAATATGGTCTCTGAATAACTAAAATGAAGGAAAATCTGTGACAAATACAAATTAAATAGTTGTACAACTGCACTAAGCTTCAAAGTGCATTCCAGTGTAAAACATAGTACAGGTACTACCATTATTCTGACTTCTTTGATGAAGCTGTGTGTGAAGATTGGGTGAAGATAGGTGAAGGCTGTCAGCCTAGCCAAATAGAATTTTGGAGATAATTCTGTCATATGTAAATATTAATGTAAACCACAGGCTTGTGTCTTAAATGGTAAAAATAGTGCTACATGTGGAACTGAAAAAAATGTTAACAACAGTGCACGCTACTAACCAAATAAAGCATGTTGTGTCCCTTTGATGTTAAAACTCAGAGCCAGTCAGTCTAGAGTGAGGCATCCTGCCTATTATTTTAAAGCCGGAGTTAATGGCTAGAATTTGCATGCATAAATGTCCTTTATTTCTCTGGTTTCTGCCCAGAGGCGAAAAATGTAAATGTAGTTTCTGTTAGTTTGAAGAATGATGTAATGTGAACCAAGAATGTGATTTAAAAAACAGAGAACCAGAGAGCATTAAGCATTTTTGTCTTGACCATCCAACTCACCAGCACTATCTTGCTCTATATGTAAGTTTATCTTAGACTTGTGCTTTCTCCTAGATATGGCTAGAAACTAGAAAGATTAAACTGTTTTTTGTGATGTCAGAACTGTACTACTGAATTATTCAGAGATCTCTGTGATCTCTGAACTCTTGACTAGCACTGTGCAGTAAAAAGTATTGTCTTGTGTTTTGATTATTTGTTATTAAATGCTTTTAATCCCTTTCAACTGTGGCTGTTTTTGTAGAGATAATTTAAGCTCTTTAGAGTAATTGTATGCCTTTGGTAAAATTGTACAAAGCCACTCTAATAGCTGTAGCCCTGGGCTTTACTACCAATTGGATA
This sequence comes from Protopterus annectens, assembly GCF_019279795.1. Lineage (NCBI taxonomy): Eukaryota > Metazoa > Chordata > Ceratodontiformes > Protopteridae > Protopterus > Protopterus annectens. The sequence goes on from NC_056726.1 coordinate 710,528,806, forward strand.
ATAATCTTGCACAGTAATAATCGGACACCCTGTTAAGAGCCTTTGAGTAGTTGATAAATATTAGTGGGTGGTAGCAGCTGGTACTAACGTATAGTCTGGGAAAAAGGGGCACAGCTGGAGAACATGTGCCAGCCTTCCCCAGGAGTGTCTGTGAGGTTATATAAACTCTTCTCAAAGTGTGTGTGTGTGTGTGTGTGTGTGTGTGTGTGTGTGTGTGTGTGTGTGTGTGTGTGTGTGTGTGTGTGTGTGTGTGTGTGTGCGTGTGTGTGTGTTTCAGCTACTTGGGCAGGGACATGAAGCACTGGCTGGACAAAGGTTGGAGGTTTTAGCTTACCCACTAGGCTGAGATCTGGACCCTATAGCTGTGCCAATGGGGAATCTTATTGGGGACCTGGAGAGCAAGGGAGCGACCAGCCCCGGACTGACTGTGATCTCTGTGTGCTCTTAAGGGAAATTGCACTTTACTGTGTGCATTTGTTATCCTTTCCTCCTATATGAGATGCCCCTCACTGGAGTTAATGGTGAGGATTGAGGCTCCTTGATTGCTGGGCCAGGGCATGGGCATTACATATTAATTGTTTGGCAGTGGTGGGATATCTACTCCACATATTAATTGGTTGGCAAATTCTAGCTGGCTTGTAGGTGTGAGTAGTGTGAATTCCTGTAGCTTGTGTACAGTGAACTTTGAAGGTGTTTTGTACTCTAAAATCAGCCACACAGTGAATGTTCAGAGTTCAGATCATAATTGTTTTATTTCTTTTGTTAGCTTAGTTAGTCAGGGAGAGCCAGCAGCATGTCAGCAGAGGCATATGGAAATCTGACATGGAGCCAGCTGGCGGAGATGTGCCAGGCTAGGGGACTGGTGCATGGAAACCTGACTAAGGCAGTCCTGATTGCAGCCTTGGTTATAGCTACATCAGAAAACAGCAACCAGGAGGACAATCAGACTGGCAGTGAAAATATAATACCTTTGGAGAATGGACAGCTTAACCTTTCTGCAGAGGACTTAAGAATCCATCTGGAGCTAAAGAGACTTGAGTTGGAGGCCAGGCGTTTGGAGACAGAAGCCGAGGAGAAAGAACAGCAGAGGAGACATGAGAGGGAAATGCTAACTCTTCACCAGAGTCATTGAGGTAATGGGGAAGGGAGTAGCTGGACCCCAGAAGCACAAAATTCAGTAAATGTCTTCCATAGTTTAAAGAGGGGGATACTTTTGATAGTTTCATTCATATGTTTGAGAGGGTATGCAAACAGCATAGTGTTGACCCAATGCTCTGGGTATGGTTCCTGACCCCCTTACTCCATGGTAAAGCTGTAACTGTTTTGTCAAAAATGTCTGACTTTGCATGTTTTGATTATACTGCTGTTAAAAATCACTTATTATAATTGTTTAAGCTAATACCTGAAATGTATAGGAAAACATTTTGTGAGCATAGACACAAGGCAGATGAAAGTGTGTGTGAATATGTTGCTGAACTGAGCACTTATTTCCATAGGTGGGTGAGTGGATGTCAGGTCACCACTTTTGAAGGGCTGGAAGACCTTTTGGTGAGGGAACAAGCCCTTAGAACGTTGCCTGAGGACATGAGGATCTGGTTAGCTGATAGGCAATGTGCTACTTCAGATGAGTTGGGGAAGAAGGGAGACCTACACCTGGCAAGCAAGGCATCCTTGCACAGGAAAGGGACCCCCAGTACTGCTCATGGGTCTAAAGGAACCCATGGCAGGCAGCACAGACTGCCCCAACAGAATCTGCCAGTAGCAGGAGAAGCCACTAGTCCAGTTACATGCCCAGGAGCTAGGATTAAATGTTTTGAATGCAACCAGTGGGGCCATGTGGCATACAGGTGTCCACAGAGGCAATGTGGAGAACAAGAGGTGAGGGAGCCAGTAAGTGGGAAAGACAAAATGCCAATAGTAGGTTGTCTTGGGACAGCAAGGGCACCAAACTACCACCAGAGGTTATATCCTATTGTAGTGAATGGCAAAGAGACCATTGCCAAGAGAGACACAGCCTCTGATATAACCATTGTAAAGCCTGCAGTGGTTACAGAGGAGCACTAATTGCCTGGGCAGTCTACTCCAGTCAGGGCTTTAGGAGGGATCCCATTCCAAATACCTTTGGCTAGGGTTCACCTTGACTGGGAGGGTGGAAAAGGAAGCCAGCAAATAGGTGTGTTTGAGGATATACCTGCAGATGTCCTGATAGGGAATGATTTTGATAGAGCAGTACCCTGTGCTTGTGCAGTCACATTTAGTCAGGCTTGGAGATAAGCAGGTAAGTCTGGTAGCCTGGAGGAGACCCAGACAGACTGCTTACTTGCAGCCAGGACTAGTGAGGTGGTTACTTCAGGGAGGGAGCTACCCTGTAGCACTGAGACTGAAGGTGAGCCATAGCTGCTTGGGGGATACTGATGATCCCTTGGACAGAGTGACTGCAAAGGTAGAGGTGAGTAGTAGTACCCAGGCTGACAGTGAGGCACCACTGTCAGAGGATGCCAGACTTCCTGTGGAAGGGGAGCTGGGAAGGGTTACAAGGACAGAGTTGAGACAGGTTCAGCTCTCAGACCCTACATTCTAAGGCCTGAGGCAGGTAGCTAGAGAGGCACCTGATTCTCAAGGAAAGGGGAAACTGTATACTGAAACAAAGGGTTAATATACAGAGAGTGGACCCCTGAGGGAGGGCTAGAAGGTAAGGGAGTACAGCAGTTGGTAGTACCTAGAGCCTACCATCTGGTGCTTCTAGCCATAGCCCATGATATTCCCTTTGCAGGTCATATGGGCATAAACCATACAAAGAGGTGTATTATGCAGAACTTCTATTGGCCTGTAATTTCCAGAGATGTAACAGGGTACTGCAGTACCTGAAAGCAGTGACAAAAGGTAGGCAAGGCAGGAGACAAGGTGAGAGCTCCGTTGATGCCTTTGCCTGTGATTGAGGAGCCATTTCAGATGGTAGCTATGGATATTGTGGGTCCTCTGAGTACCCCAAGTTCCATATGGAAAAAGTATATCCTAGTGGTAGTGGATTATGCTACACAATACCCTGAGGCAATGGCTTTGTCCTCCATTGAGGCAGCATAGGTGGCAAATGCATTGTTAGAAATTTTCAGCAGGGTAGGTTTCCCAAAAGAAATACTGACTGGCAGAGGTGCCAATTTCATGTGAGACCTGCTGCTTGCCTGTGGAAGTCCTGTGGGGTGAAGCACATGAAGACCACCCTCTACCACCCCCAGACTAATGGTCTTGTTGAGAGGTTAAACTCTACAATCAAGTCCATGCTACGGGCATTTGCAGATCAGTTTAAGAGGGAGTGGAACAAATATTTGCCCCATCTGTTGTTTGCTTACAGAGAGATTCCCAAGGAATCCACAGGTTTTTCAACCTTTGAGTTGCTGCATGGGGATAGGGTGAGGGGACCTCTAGATTTAATTTGAGATGACTGGGAAAGTGAGTACAAGTCTCAAAAGGAGTCTGTTGTGGCATGCATCTTAAACCTCAGGACAAGGCTCAAGGAACTCATGGGCTTGGCCCAGGAGAACCTGGCAGAAGCCCAACAATGGAAAAATGTGTTCTATGACAGAAATGCTCAAGCTAGAGAGAATGCTGTGGGGCAGCAGGTAATGGTTCTCATTCCTGTCAGACACAACAAGCTGCAAGCAGCTTGAGAGGGACCCTACAAGGTGGTAAGAAAGGTAAGTGATGTTAACTACATGGTGGAACTGCTAGGCAGAAGGCAGGGTCACAAATTGTACCGTGTTAACATGATGAAACCTTACCATGATAGGGAGGCCCTTTTGCTGAGCATTTGCAGTGGATTGCAGGAGGAGTCTGAGGGATATCTGAGGACTGATCTCCTCAGTGAGGCTCGGGCTGATACCTCAGTGGAAGGGGTAGCAATGTCCCAGCAGCTATCTCCTACCCACGTTCAAGAAATCTGAGCAGTGTTGCAGGAATTTGGGGACATGTTCACTGGGAAACCAGGGTGCACCCACCTGGGGCAGCATCAGGTGGATACAGGACCCCAAAGGCCTATTAGACAGGCCCCTTACAGAGTGCCTGAGAAAGTCAAACAGACTGTGAGGGAGGAGGTACAGGAGATGTTGGAACTAGGGGTGATTCAAGAGTCCAACAGTCCCTGGGCCTCCCCAGTGGTGCTGGTGCCAAAGAAGGATGCCAGCACCAGGTTCATTGTGCACTACAGGAAATTAAATAGTCACACAGAGTCAGATGTTTACCCCATGCCTAGGACAGATGAGGCACTAGAGCAGCTGGGTCAGGCCAAGTATCTTACAACCATTGATCTTACCAAGGGTTACTGGCAGATGCCCTTGACTCCCAGTGCTAGAGAGAAGTCAGCCTTTGTGACTCTTTTTGGATTGTATGAGTTCACAAAGATGTCCTTTGGGATGAAACATGCCCCAGCAACTTTCCAGAGGCTGGTAGATCATATTCTAGCAGGTGCAGGAGGGTTTGCCCTTGCTTACCTAGATGATATTGCCATGTACAGCCATTCCTGGTCACAGCCCCTTCAGTATGTCTGGGAGGTGCTGGGCAGACTACAGAGGGCAGGGCTGACCATTAAGCCGAGCAAATGCCAGGTGGATATGGCAGAGTTCTCCTACCTACAATATAGAGTGGGGAGTGGTAAGAAAAGGTCAGAACCTGCCAAAGTGGAAGCCATTTAGGCATGGCCTGCACCTGTTACTAAAAAGCAGGTGAGGGCATTTTTAGGGACAGCAGGGTACTACAGAAAGTTTGTCCCCACTTATAGTACCATAGCTGCTTCCTCACAGACCTGACAAGGAAGAACAGGCCAGATAAGGTAGTGTGGACCCCAGCATGTGAGCAGGCATTCCAGTAGCTTAAAGAAGCTTTGGGAGGACCCCCTGTGTTAGCCAGTCCAGATTACAGCAAATAGTTTGTTGTTTAGGTGGATGCTTCGACCTATGGGGTGGGGGCTGTACTTAGCCAGATTTCTTCAGAGGGAGAAGAGCACCCAGTGGTTTATCTCAGGCTCCAATCTAGGGAGGAATACTATGCAGCTGTAGAAAAGGAATGTCTAGCCATAGCATGGGCACAGCAGAAACTTCAGCCTTATCTGAATGGAAGGAAATTCACTGCTATGACAGATCACAACCCCCTAACATGGTTAAACAGAGCCAGCCATCAAAATGCCAAGTTGCTAAGATGGAGCCTGGGGTGGCAAGCATATGATATGTGTATGCAGCACCACAGTGGGATTAGCAATGCCAGTGCAGATGGGCTTCCAAGACAAGGAATGGGGTAAGGTATACTCAGAAATAACTCCCTCAAGCAGTGTTTCTCAAGGGTCACTTGAAAAACTAGCTTGAGTTCTCCAGGGGGGAGATATGTGAAGATTGGGTGAAGATAGGTGAAGGCTGCCAGCCTAGCCAGATAGAATTTTGAAGATAATTATGTCATCTGTAAATATTAATGTAAACCACATGCTTGTGTCTTAAATGGTAAAAATGGTGTTACATGTGGAACTGAAAAAAATGTAACAACAGTGCAGTCTACTGACTATTAAATCATGTTGTGACCCTTTGATGTTAAAACTAGGAGCCAGTCAGTCTAGAGTGAGGAATCCTGCCTATTCTTTTAAGGCCAGAGTTAATGACCAGAATTTGCATGCATAAATGTCCTTTATTGCTCTGGTTTCTGCCCAGAGGTGAAGAATGTAAATGTAGTTTCTGATAGCCTGGGAACCCAGGAAGTGTGAAAAATGATGTAATGTGAACCAGGAATGTGATTTTAAAAACAGAGAAAATCAGAGAGTATTAAGCATTTTTTTCTTGACCATCCAAATCACCAGCACTGTCTTGCTCTATGTGTAAGTTTATCTTAGACTTGTGTTTTCTCTTAGAAATAGCTAGAAACTAGAAAGATTAGACTAAGTGTTTTATGTGATGTCAGAACTGTACTACTGAATTATTTTAAGTATGTCTCTGTGATCTCTGAACTCTTGACTAGCACTGTGTAGTAAAAAGTATTGTCTTGTGTTTTGACTATTTGTTACTAAATATTTTAGACCCTTTCAACTGTGGCTGTTTTTATAGAGATAATTTAAGCTCTTTAGAGTACTTGCATGGCTTTGGTAAAATTTTACATAGCCACTCTAATAGCTTTAGCCCTGGGCTATACTATCAATTGGATAATAATCTTGCACAGTAATAATTGGACACCCTGTTAAGTGCCTTTGAGTAGCTGATAAATATTAGTGAGTGGTGGCAGCTGGTACTACCATATCGTCTGGGAAAAAGAGTCACAGCTGGAGAACCTGTGCCAGCCTTCCCCAGGAATGCCTTTGTGGTTATATAAAGTGTGTGTGTGTGTGTGTGTGTGTGTGTGTGTGTGTGTGTGTGTGTGTGTGTGTGTGTGTGTGTGTGTGTGTGTGTGTGTGTGTGTGTGTGTGTGTGTGTGTGTGTGTGTGTGTGTGTGTGTGTGTGTGTGTGTGTGTGTGTGTGTGTGTGTGTGTGTGTGTGTGTGTGTGTGTGTGTGTGTGTGTGTTAGCTACTTGGGCAGGGACATGAAGCACTGTTTGGACAGAGAGGGTATGGAGGTTTTAGCTTGCCCACTACGCTGAGATCTGGACTCTATAGCTGTGCCAGTGGGGAATCTTATTGGGAAATTGGAGAGCAAGGGAGCGACCAACCCTGGACTGACTGTGATCTCTGTGTGCTTTTAAGGGAAATTGCACTTTACTGTATGTATTTGTTATCCTTTCCTCTTATATGAGATGCCCCTCACTGGTGTTAGTGGTGAGGATCAAGGCTCCTTGATTGCTCGGCCAGGGCACGGGCGTCACACTGTGTACTTGCGCAGTGATGTTGACTGCATCATTGCAAATGTTTCTGTGTGTCACTTACTCTGGGTTTGTATGTAGTTTCATAAATTTTATGTTTGCAAACTACCAGATTTTCAGCATTTCTCAGATATGCTGTTTATGGCACATATCTTGAGTATTGCAGTGGCTTTCTCTATTACTGTAGTGCTATGAAACATGCAAGTGTAGAAGTTCTAGGTTCAATTTCTTTTAGGCCTGTTATGTTTTTTTGCTATTTGTCTCCATGTGTCATATATTTCTAAAGTAAGTGTTTCACGACTCTTTGCATTCTGACTTCTGCAGTGTCTCATCTTGCCAGTGCACTGTGGATATACTGTCATGTGGACCAAATTGCTGGACTGACCCTCACAGGCTAGTATATATTCCATTCTTAATGACATTCGTGATATAGTACAGATGCACTGCTAACACTCTGCTGTTGCCAGGTCTGGTGTATACTGTTAAATCACATTACTTTATTATTTTATATTCCACCTTTCCTGTGTATTACTCACACTCTTCAAAACTGCCATATTATCATAGAAACTCCTTTGCTCTGCATTTCTGTCAGTTTCTTTTTTTCTGCAACTCCATTGACACTTTCATGTTGTCCGTCTCCATGGTTTCTGTTATTATATTGTAACCTCTACTCCAGACTCAGCATCTGTGTTATGTTTCTGTTCATTAAACATTTCTTTGTATTCATTTGCTACAGTTGATTACATCAACATTAAACAAAAGCATGTGTGCACTCACATCTAATAATTGGGGTGCTCATGCATTGTTGTTTACCACACCTGTTTTTTTATATTTGTTTTACCTTCTACTGCTTACCTAGAGCAAGCTTTAACTGTTTTCATAGTTATTTACTGTATTTTTTATTATCTGCACTTAAAAGTACATTTTAGTCGAAATTAGTCTAATTCAAGTCGAAAAGTGTTTGTTTGCTGTTTCATTTAATTGTTTGGCTGCCCACTAAAGTGTGCTAGCCTGTACTACTGACTTATTGCCTTTTCTGCATTTCTGTGTGTTTCTATTTAAAAACAAAAACAAAAAAATATTCCTTGTTTTCCTGCCTCTCCTAAACTAGTTAGACCAGTTTACAGGCCTTGCTGTATCCTGGGCTGTGTTGTAGTTCCTGTGTTGTCCATTGCCTTACTTGGATAGAAGGAAGTTTCTTAGCTCACCAGTGGGAGTGGGGAGCCTTGAATAGCCTACCTTTCCTTGAGGGAAGTGACCTCAGCACAAGAAGCTGTAGTAATTGGTCATTTTGGACCATTTCTAGCTCTTTTGAAGTTCCCTGGTTAAAATCTGCCTCTGGCATTTTTTTGAAGCCATATTGCTCAGACACAGCTCCACGTGGTCCTGTTGAGTTTTCCTGGCTACAGAGAACTGAAAAAAAGCGACTGCTTTCCTGATTAAGTATCCTGCTGTTTTTATATTTGTTTTACCTTCTACTGCTTACCTAGAGCAAGCTTTAACTGTTTTCATAGTTATTTACTGCATTTTTATTATCTGCACTTAAAAGTACATTTTAGTCAAAATTAGTCTAATTCAAGTCGAAAAGTGTTTGCTGTTTCATTTAATTGTTTGGCTGCCCACTAAAGTGTGCTAGCCTGTACTACTGACTTATTGCCTTTTCTGCATTTCTGTGTGTTTCTATTTAAAAACAAAAAAAACAAAAAAATATTCCTTGTTTTCCTGCCTCTCCTAAACTAGTTAGACCAGTTTACAGGCCTTGCTGTATCCTGGGCTGTGTTGTAGTTCCTATGTTGTCCATTGCCTTAGAATGAAACACCGCTGGTGATGTCGGCTACAAAGGATGGCTTCCTGTGAATGTAATCCACTTCACGGTTGAATAATTACTTGTCCAAAAACGTAACGCACTTGTAGTGAAACCACTTTTATTTATAACGTTAAAACAAATAAATGTAAAACGCTCCAAGCGTTTTTTGTTCTGAAAGTGTCAGAACTTCCTCAGACAACAGCCAACACTACTACAGCTAATATTTAAGTATACTTTGCGTAATTAATGCAGGTGCTTCACATCAAGTTAAAAACATTTTACCATTAGTTTAAAAAGACAATGAACTTTGTAGTCATTTATAAATAAATAAATAAATATTCTAAAATAACTAGCAAAGTGAAGATACCTTATCTAAAAAACACACAATATTTATATAACCTTAAAACATAACTATAATATTAAATGTATAAACTATAAAAAGCACATGTAACCAACATTCCACATTTATAAACTATTTTTTCTTCTGTATCCTAAAGTAGTTAAACTAAAATGTAGTTGTTGGTTAAAAATATAAATAACTAGTGGTTAATACTACTACTATTTAATTAAACCATGCTAAATAGGAATTCATAAAACTTTTGGGCACTACTCACAATTAAGAAAGTTACCTTAAAAGGTTTTTAATTTTTAGTATACATGCAATTGAACAAAATTCATTTAACCCTGGTTCTCTACACGCAGCCAAACGTAATTGCCAAGTTAATTCTTTTTTCTCCAGTTCTAGTTTCAAATAGTTGTCATTCACAAAACTATGGTCTACTGAATGTTTGTTAATTTGACCAATAGCCATAAAAGTGAATGTATGGCCAAGGTTACTGGCACAGTGTCTAGCCAAGACGTTTTCATTTTTACTTTTAGCTATTGCGTATAAATGTTCATAAATTCTATCACGCAAGCACCTATCCGTCTTACCCACATAAAATGATGGGCATTGCGTACACTGTGCCAAGTAAACGATAGCCCTGGAGTTACATGTATATGATTCCTTAACATGGTAACTTACTGTCCTAATAGTAAATTTATCTGATGTCTCTATGTACCTACAGTATTTGCATGCACCACATTTCTTGGTGCCCCCTCTAGTTTTCATACTTTTAAACCTAATTTCAAGAAGTCTTTTCATATTAGTACCCTTTCTGTATGTTATTACAGGGTTAAAGTTTAAAATTTTAGAAACATCCTTATCTATAGATAAATAACACCAGTATTTTCACACTATTTTCCCCTATGTCTAGTGCCTCTGGACAATAAGTAAACGTAAAGGCAATCGTAAAGTTCTCGTTATTACCAGTTCTATTCACAGGCCCCTGGTCTGTACTGCTAGTTGTATCAACATTTGTGTGACCATTACAATTCTCACAGTCATTGACCTTGTTAATACTATTTGTTCCATTGTCACCACTCAAAATTGGTATATATATCCCCTTCTCCCTCTTTTCAATTACTTCTTGGAAAATATTGTCCAAGAAGGAGGCAGGATAACCTCTCCTCAAAAACATAAGGTATAAAAGATCACACTCTTCTTCAAATTCCTTGTTTAGAGTGACCATCCTCGCTACCCTCACCAGTTGTCCCTTCACCACAGCTTTCTTCTGGTGAAGTGGATGCATACTGGTGAAGTGGAGGAAACTATTAGAATATGTAGCTTTTCTAAAGATTTTGGCAGTGTAACATCCCTTATTTTTACTTAATTCAACGTCCAGGAAGCTAATAGTAGTTTCCTGGAAATTTTGAGTAAATTTTAAAAAAGTTGTAGTTGAATTAAGGTAATTCACTAGTTGATCTGCTTCTTCCTTGTTACCTTTAAATATAATAAAGATGTCGTACAAAAATCTTCTATAACTTACTATCCGGTTAGCCCAATGACTGTTAAAAATATGATTGTACTCCCAGTGGGCCATAACTAAGTTCGCAAAACTTGAGCCCACTGGTGAACCCATTGCTATTCCTATTTTTTGTATAAATAACTTACTTTCAAATAACACAAAGTTGTTTTTCAAGATAATATCAAGAAGTTGTTCAACTAAGTTACACTCATTATCATTTGCCCCTTTAAGCCTAATGAACTCCACTACCCATTCTATCCCTAAGTTGTGTGGGATACAAGAGTACAAATCAGTCACATCCACAGTTAAAAAGTTTGTTGTGTCATCAAATATTGTGGACTGCATACATTGCAAAAAGGACCACGAATCCTTTAGTATTTGATTTTCCATACTAACATATTTCTTTAAAATAGTGTCCACTAATTTGGCACAAGGATAAGTTATTGACTGTCTTGCGTCTACCAACACCCTAAATGGCGGGTTCGATAGGTTTTTATGTAATTTCGGGATCCCAAAAGGAGGAAGTTCTGACACTTTCAGAACGAAAAACGCTTGGAGCATTTTACATTTATTTTTATTTGTTTACAAATTTATTTACATTTATTTGTTTTAATGTTATAAATAAAAGTGGTTTCACTACAAGTGCGTTACATTTTTGGACAAGTAATTATTCAATCGTGAAGTGGATTACATTCACAGGAAGCCATCCTTTGTAGCCGACATCACCAGCAGTTTTTCATTCTCTGGTTACAAGCGGTGTCCCACAGGGCTCAGTCCTGGGCCCCCTCTTGTTCAGCATCTACTTTTCAGAAGTGCAGGCAAACATAGGAGGATTGTGGCTGACAAAGTTTGCAGATGACTGCAAACTGGGCACCATAGTTGAAAATCCATCAGACACAGATATTCTTCAGAAAGGTCTCATAGAAACGGATAACTGGTGCCAGAGCCATGGCCTTAAGCTAAACGCCAAAAAATGTATAGTCATACCCTTTGGTAAAAACAAGGTAACCCCAAGTTACCACATAGGTGGCAATCCATTAAGCACAGAAGAGGTTATCAGGGACCTGGGGACCCAAGTTGACAGTAACCTTTCTTTTGACACTCACATTGCCAAAGTGGTTAGGAGGACCTTCTACATTGCCCACCTGATTATGAAGGGATTCACATCCAGATCAAGGGAGGTCATTGTTCCCCTGTACTCTTCACTTATCAGACCAATGATTGAGTACAATACCCCATTCGGAATGTATCTTACCTGACACCTGCAGCAATTGGAAAGACCCCAAAAGTTCCTCACCAAAAGGATAAAGGGGCTCACAAATATGCCATATGCTGCCCGACTGAAGAAACTCCAGCTCTATTCAGTCGCATACCATCTGCTCAGAGGTGTCCTGTGCCTGACATACAAGGCCATGTCCAACCCAGAATTAATGGACATGCTCTACCTCAAAAAATCCAAATCCACCAGAGCCACAAGAGCAAGAGACTTAAACCTCAACACGGATATAAATAGGACATGCTGGAGGGACAGATTCATCACCCAGAGACTCCCTATGCTGTGGAACAGAATCCCGGTCCATGTGAGACAGAGTACCTCACTGGCTCTGTTCAAGAGGAATCTTGACCAGTGGATGGGAGATCATAGGTTTACCCCGGGGACCATCTCTGTATCACTGCTGGACAGAGGCATGGCAAACTAATGGGTATAGTATTCTTCAACCTAAGGGGTGGTGAAAGCCACACAACTTTGGCTAGGCTTATAAATGCCCTAGGGCAGATAGCCTAGTATGAACCTATGAACCTATGAACACCTGCTGTTATTTCAATGTGGCTATGAGGTAGCATACCAAGATCTAGCTGATATAGCCATGAGTCTGTGCTGCAGCCTAAAGGAAAGGCTCCTTGTTAAGCACAGTGTCTTGGCCATATGGATATCTAATTAGTATTGCTCAAGCTCAAAACCAGGCAGTTAGAAAGTATATAATAGGTCTCTCCAGACAAAAAGCCTAGTAATAAGTAAAAAATATGAAACAGGCAGTGGAATTCAAGTCTCTTCAAACCTCAAATAGAAAGGTATTCCAATTTAGGAACTCGAAAGATTTCTTAACTTCTTCAAACAAACCATGGTTTGAAAAAGCCGCTTGGTGAAAGCGCTTACCGGATATCTGTTAATAAAAGGGATTTGCTCTATCAAATATCTAAGAAAAAAACATTTTTTTTGAGTTCTTGAACTGAAATGCTATCCTGTATGTGGTCTGAAGAGGATTTTGGTATGCTGTAAGAAATTAAGAAATATTTTGAGTTCCTAAATTGGAATACCTTTCTATTTGAGGTCTGAAGAGACTTTTGGTTATGCTGTAATTCACTGCTAAATTCAGAGTGGTGAACACGTATTTAACCTTGGTCTGAAGAGACTTGAATTCCACTGCCTGTTTCATTTTTTTTTACTTATTACTAGACTTTTTGTCTGGAGAGACATATTATATACTTTCCAACTGCCTGGTTTTGAGCTTGAGCAGTGGTTTATTTTATGTTTCCATTGACTTATTGCTTTCTGCTCAAGAACATTTACTTTCGTGTGGTACTGACTTTTACTTGGATTATTATCTAATTAGTATTGTTGCTTGTCATGCTCTGAAGGTAAATAGTGTTAGGGAATGGGTGATCCATATATCATATCCTGATTGGAGAACGAACATTCTTTAGCAGAGTGCTAATATACAAGTAACGCTCTCTGAAAAATGAGTCTGCTGCTTCATGGCAGTATATTAAGCTGCTGTGGAGCTCACACATAAAAAGCTAACAGTCACCATTATTTTATACTCCCTAAGCAGCGCTTATGCTGTTTAGTGAGTGTAAAATGTAAAAAAAAAAAAAAAAAAAAAAAGAGAATTAAAAGAAAAAGTGTGCATTTGTCTGTGTGTGTGTGTGTGTGTAAGTGTATGCATGCATGTGAGTGAAAGCAAGAATGATCAAGCCATTATTTTGCACTCGCTAAGCAGTGCTTTTGCTGTCTAGTGAGTGTAAAAAAAAAAAGAAAAAGAAACAGAAAAAAGTGGGTGTGTATATATGTGTATGAGTGTGTTTATTTCTGTCTGCATGTGTGAGTGTGTGCATAAAAGCAGAAGAAAGTGTGTGTGTGTGTGTGTGTGTGTGTGTGTGTGTGTGTGGAACAGTGAGCTGAACAGAGCCATTATTTCACACTCGCTAAGCATCTCTTTTGATGTTTAGCAACTATAAAGTAAAAAAAGAAAAGAAACTTTTGAGACTATATGCATGTATGAAAGCAGAAGAGACTGTCCTCTGGATTTAATAAACTCCATGTAGGAATAGTGCTATTCCTACACAAAGTGAATGGTGTCCATGTCCGTATCTCCCTCTCGGTAGTCATCATCTTCTTTCGGCTGTTCCCGTTAGGGGTCGCCACAGCGGATCATATGTTTCCATTTCTTCCTATCCTCTGCATCATGCTCTTTCACACCAACTGCCTGCATTTCCTCTCTCACCACATCCATAAACCTTATCTTAGGCCTTCCTCTTTTCCTCTTACCTGGCAGCTCCATCCTTAGCATCCTTTTCCCAATATACCCAGCATCCCTCCTCAGCAAATGTCCAAACCAATGCAATCTCGCCTATCTTGCTTTGTCTCCAAGCTGTCCAACCTGAGCTGACCCTCTAATATACTGATTCCTAATCCTGTCCATCCTAGTCACACCCAGTGCAAATCTTAACATCTTTAACTCTTCCACATCCAGCTCTGACTCCTGCCTTGTCGACAATGCTACCATCTCCAACCCATATAACATAGCTGGTCTCACTACCCTCTTGTAGACCTTCCCTTTCAGTCTTATTGGTACCCGTCTGTCACAAATCACTCCTGACACTCTTCTCCACCCATTCCACCCTGCCTGTACTCTCTTCTTCACCTCTCTTCCACACTCACCATTACTCTGAACTGTTGATCCCAAGTACTTAAACTCATCCACCTTTACCAACTCTACTCCCTGCATCCTCACCATTCCTCTACCCTCCCTCTCATTTACACACATATATTCTGTTTTAGTCCTGCTGACCTTCATTCCTCTCCTCTCTAAAGCATATTTCCACCTCTCCAGGGTCTCCTCAACCTGGTCCCTACTCTCACTACATATCACAATGTCATCTGCAAACATCATAGTCCACGGGGCCTCCTGTCTAATCTCATCTGTCAACCTGTCCATCACCACTGCAAATAAGAAAGGGCTCAGAGCTGATCCTTGATGTAATCCCACCTCCACCTTAAATGTATCTGTCACTCCCACCGCAGTCCTCACCAATGTCACACTACCTTTGTACATATCCTGTACCACTCTTACATACTTCTCTGCCACTCCCGACTTCCTCATACAATACCACAACTCCTCTCTAGGCACCCTGTCATATGCTTTCTCTAAGTCCACAAAGACACAATGCAACTCCTTCTGACCTTCTCTGTATTTCTCCAACAACACTCTCAGAACAAATATTGCATCTGTAGTGCTCTTTCCTGGCATGAAACCATACTGCTGATCACTAATCATCACCTCCCTTCTTAACCTAGCTTCCACTACTCTTTCCCATAACTTCAAGCTGTGACTGATCAGTTGTATCCCTCTGTAGTTACTGCAGCTCTGCACATCACCCTTATTCTTAAAGATATGTACCAAAACACTTTTTCTCCACTCCTCAGGCATCCTCTGACTTCCCAAAATTTCATTAAACAATCTGGTTAAAAATTCCACTGCCATTTCTCCTAAGCACCTCCATGCTTCCACTGGTATGTCATCGGGGCCAACAACCTTTCCATTCTTCATCCTCTTCATAGCTGTCCTTACTTCCTCCTTGCTAATCTGCTTCACTTCCTGATTCACTATCCCCACATCATCCAACCTTCTCTCTCTCTCATTCTCTTCATTCATCAGCCCTTCAAAGTACTCTTTCCATCTATTCAACACACTCTCCTCATTGTCCTTTATCACCCTTACCTGCTGCACATCTTTCCCAGCTCTGTCCCTCTGTCTAGCCAATCAGTACAGGTCCCTTTCTCCCTCTTTAGTGTCCAATCAATCTCATACAACTCTCTATATGCCTTATCCTTAGCCTTCGCCACCTCTCTCTTTGCCATGCGCCTCATCTCCTTATACTCATGTCTACTTTCTTCATCTCTTTGACAATCTCACTTCTTCTTCACCAGCCTCTTCCTCTGTATACTCTCCTGTACTTCCTCATTCCACCACCATGTCTCCTTGTCCTCCTTCCTCTGTCCAAATGTCACACCAAGCACCTTCCTAGCAGTCTCACTTACTAGCTCTGCTGTAGTTACCCAGCTATTCGGTAACTCTTCATTGCCTCCCAGTGCCTGTCTTAACTCTTCCCTGAACTCTACCTCACAATCACTCTTTTTTAACTTCCACCATTTAATCCTTGGCACTGCTTTCACACCCCTCCTCCGCTTCTTGATCTCCATCATCATCCTGCAGACCACCATTCTATGCTGCTTAACTACACTTTCTCCAGTCACCACTTTACAGTCTCCAAGGATACCCCTGCTAGGGAAAAGATTTCCCATCCACATAAAATAAAGCTCATCTCTGTCCATATTCAAGTGCAACTTAGCTCTGTGTCTAGGAAACCAAAACTGAAACAGACCAAGGAACAAGAAATAATAAATCCAAGGCAAGCAGGACTGTGGATTCGATAACAGTTTAATAAAACTCCGATGGTAAAACACAGTCAAACAGTAGAAAATGCACAAAAAATATAGTTAAGCACTTTCTCCTAGTAAAGTATCAGGCTTCCTCAGAACAATAAAACAAACCCATTTCCTCCCTTAAATAGTTAATTAGTACCACTTAACATCAATAATAAATATAGAACTACCAAAGAATTGGTTAAATCCGTGTCCCCCAGTGACTTAAAGTGAAGTACTAGCTCTTTCACATGTAATACAGCAATTTTATTTTTATTTTTTTGCGCATTTTCTACTGTTTGACTGTGTTTACCATTGGCGTTTTATTAAACTGTTATCGAATCCACAGTCCTGCTTGCCTTGGATTTATTATTTCTGTGGCTAGGAAACAGAAATTTACTCCAGGACTGCCTCTTGTACTACTAATGGGCAGAAGCAGCTCCTAAATGCTTTATCCCATGCATGGGCCCCCTCAAATTATCTATTGTATGATCCCAGTTATTCTCACTAAGGGTAATATATAATTATACAATGACTGTCCATTAATATTCGAAAATGAGCATGCTGATTGGCCAGCCCAACCAGCATGCCGTTGTAAATCCCAAAATATACCAACGGAAAAAGGTCCAGTCACCCGGACTTCTTTCCAATCCTATAATCCATAGCTTTTATTTATTTATTTTTTTTTAACAAAAAGTAAAAAAAAATCTATAGTCTGGACTAAGGACATACCAGAGAGGCAGCAGGGAGGAAATACAAAGAAAATCAGGTACGTTATTTACAGATAAAGACACGTACCTGACTTTCTTTGCATTTCCTCCATTCTGTCTCTCTCTTCTACCCATAAAGTAGCCAAAACTTTTTTTTTAATAAAAAAGAGAAAACAAAAACGGAGCAATGGAGACTTTCTTTTCTCCATTGCTTCCTTCTCAAAGCATTGATGTACTGGGTATGAGTGGGAACTCAAGTCCCATATGCATGCGCAGTGCACCAAAACAAGGCAGCAAGATACCACCAGTCGTGGAAGGACATTCCCCCGGATTTATTAATCTTCCATACAGGACTAGTCTAGTCCTGCATGGAAGCGGCTGTTTAGGAGGAGGATGGCAGCGCGCCATGCATATTAATGAAGGCGCGCTGCCTGAACTCCTAATCCTACATGGAGAGTGGACGAGTGCGGGGGGGTTTGTTTGAGAGCAGAGCTCTCAGAATAAACACGTCCTTGCAAAGTAGAACAGCAGAAAGTGTAAATAAATGAGCGAGACTGCTCATAGATTTCCGCATATCCCCACCAACAGTCCCCAATGTGTACAACAGCAACAGGACATAAACATAAAAAGAAGAAACCCCTTTATTTTTTTTTTTAAACTCTGATTACAGCTAACTGTAGGTGCGTGGGTGTGCCCATCGCTTAGCTAGGGTTAAAGCAGCTTATAAGGCTGAAGAGGATAACAAGGAAAATAGATGCACATGTGTAGTGGTCAGAGCATCCGCCAAACAAGCAGGCATTCCTGGTTCAAGTCCCACTGCATCACATACCATTTTCCATGTGAAATCTGTATATGAGCATTTCTTTATATTTTTTTGCTGCATAACCTACTAAATAACATTTAAATGTGAACTGGAGTACAGCATTAAATGCACACGTGAAGTGTCAATGTCATAATGAATAGCGCACTAGTAAGCAGGTTTAAGCACAAATAAGCAGTAGTAAGCATATGTTAGCACTAGTAAGCATGTGTAAGTTCATTTGCACGGGGATAAGCACTGGCCACACAGATTAAGCAAAGTAGAAGCTGAGTGTAAGAAACTGCAACCGGAAGTTAGCAGTGGTTACGTACGTGCAAACCCACTTACAACTGCTTTAAAGTGCCTTAATCACTCAGTATCCAACGGGCCTTTGTCTGCCCAGCAACAAAATAAACAGCCATACAGGTTTTAAACCAAGAACCCCATGTACCATAGTCACAGTAGCTATCCACCAAGCCATTACAGAAGTACAGAAGAATAAGGTAGTAGTAAAGATGTCCTCACCATAGTATAACCAAACTGAACCTGTGAAAGGCATCAGTATATAGTCATATGTACCATAACCAAATGCATAACATAAATATGTGAACTGGTGTACATCAGTAAGCCCAGACGTGATGTGTACTTGTAATAGAGTGTTGAAGTCCCCAATAAAACACAAGGACCCCACAAAGTGTATGTACACATCAATCAGAGATACAAGGCATACATATAAGGTGTAACGAATAATAACACAATGCCAAAAAGGCATTATAATGAATGTCCATTGTAGGCAACACCAAGCAGTACACAGGGCAGCTTAGGAGGTGTGAGCAATGTTTACACCAGCTAACTGTATGTGCCCACTGGTATACCCCTGTAAATAATGGCAACCTTAGGTAAGCAGGTTTGCCCATAGCTTAGCCTTTTCAAAACCAGCCAATCACGGAAAAATGCGGGAAATCAGCCCTACTTAAACCCAAGAGGCAGGAATGCAGCTCATAACTGGTTGTAGCTTCCCTTTGCAGGCACGATGGCAGTAATGGGAGAAGGAGTGCACTTCCGGGCCCAGAGCTGGTGCATTCAAGGAGCCCAAGGTCATGGCTGGACTCCTAGTTAAAGACCATGCACAGAGACTGCTGCAGATCCAGTACCCGGGCTCCCAATATAAGGCGGAGGCCTGGGACCATCTCACCCATGACCTTACCAGTGCCACTGGCATACCCTGAACTGGTGAGCAGGTCAGGCACCACTATGCTAATCTGAAGTGGCGGAAGGGAGACCTCTTGGAGGAGTGGCTCCAAAAGGCTAGTGCATCAGGGGATTTCCCAGCCATGTGTAAGTATCAGTCCATGACCTGTTTAATAATTGCCAGCTCAGGTATATCATGGATAGGTATGGCTAAACATTGCTCTTATGTCCCCACACAGCTGCAATGGAGCTGAATGCGAACCAGGAGGCCCACATCAGCCGCCTGGCGCGGTTGCGACACGAGGCAGGTCAGTAATACTCATGCTTTTACTGTCACAGGAAATAAAAATAAAAGTAGTAGTAAAGTAATTGGTAGTACAAAACCTGTATTGTTCAAGACAAGTACGGCATACACTACAGAATATGGCAGGAAGAGTCTCATATTGTTAGTATGGCAATAAAAGTGTAATACCCTGACAAAACTGGTCCAACTGCAGTACTGTATATCTATATTCTGGTATCATATGGTAATGTAGATTTGCAATCATGTAATAGTACTGTTGTATTAAGCACTGTTACCCATACCATGCACCATAAATTGAATGTTTAGGAATGCCTGTATATGACAGGTGTAATCTCCAGAGGCCATTTAGTACAACTGAGAGACACATAAACAGTAAATAGGAAAAATGCACACAACAAAAACGGAATAGCACATGTAACTGAGATGTGAAGTGTTCGTTGTTTAGCACACACAGCCACGGTTCGAATCCTACCAGCGGTAGTAGTCTGCATACAGAATCATACCCCACAACTGTACAGATATGTCTTGAATGTCTATTAAAGTGGCCCATATCTATTGCATATCGACATGTCCCCCTGGGAAATCAGTAGGATGATCCTAGATGTATAGGCAGCAAACAGGAAATACAACTGATTGACACACATCTATGACAAACATCTGGCACACTAGCAACTCCCCAATACCTTATGTGGCTAAGAAGCCACATATGTCCCATTTACACCCCAACTTGTCAAGCTGTGGTCAGAGTGTGTACAGTAACAGAGTGAGATGTATGTGCATAATAGTAATGTGGAACCTGGTACTATGTGGGAACATTCAGGTAGTGCTAATAAACATTCCTCCCACAGGTTTGTCAGATACCAACACTGTGCCCAGAAATACAAGAATGATATGCAGTTGCTCTGAATAATGAGGTATTACACATCACTGTTGCCTACACAGTCCTACAACATATAACTGTCTAGGAAATCTGTATAAGAGTGCTTTTATACAAGGTTAGAATGCATAAGCACAGGGAATTAATAAGACAGAAAGCTGTTTGGAGATATACAGTAATATCAATATAGCAGACACAACTGTGATGGACAGTGTTGAAGTTGTAGTAGACAGAGCCATGATCTGAATCTTGGGAGTGAAATTAGACTGAATACAGATTCATACCCCTCAACTGTACACATGAGGCCAGAATGTCCAGTATATGTGCCCATATCTGCTGCCTGTCCCCCTGTCCCCCTGGTAAGTCTGTGGATGATCCCAGATGTGTAGCCAGCAAACAGGAAATACAAGTGATTTTCAACCATCATGACAACACACCTGTCACTGTAGCAACTCCCAAAACTGTTAGGAGAGTAATATTGCAAGTATGTCCTATCTACACTCCCATGTTGTCAAGCTGTGACCAGAGTGTGTACAGTAACAGAGTGAGTAGTATGTGCAGAATACTTATGTGTAATCCGGAACTTTGTGTGGCAACAGTCAGGTAGTGCTAACAAACATTGCTTCCACAGGTACATTGGATACGAACAATGTGCTGATAAATACAGGCCAATATAACCTGTACTGGTACTGTCCACCCTGGTATTGTAGGGGGATTGTGAGTGTTGCAGTTTCTCTGAATAAGAAAGTATCACTGGTCACTGTAACCCACACTGTGCTACATAATATAACTGTGTAGGAAAGCATGTATACGTGTGTGTCAGGTCACTAAAGGTGGTAGAGGGCAATATTTTAGATATGTCCAGGCACACCAGCATGTGGTCAACACATGGCCAGAGTCTGTGCAGAAAGAGTTGGATAGCATAGTGCAAAACATCAACCCAGAATCCGGGCATATGTGCACAAACAGTTAGTCAGTGTTAACAAACATTCCCTCCACAGGTATACCAGGTAAGAGGTGTATACTACAGGTAAAACCGGTTCATGTGTAATGATATTGACAGCCATATCAGTGTCCAGTATAGGTCTATAGGGTAGTGTAGTAAGACTTGTAAGGTACAGATAACAGCACTGACTAGGAAAGTAATGTTGAGTACAGAAATATACTACTTGTTAAATGACATCTTTCTCTCCCCCCACCTTATCTCCAACAATAATCAACATACCCACCCCAGCTGGTATGTACTGACTCTGATAATGGCCAATCGTTTGATAAATATTCTAATGGTTCACATGCATGTGCCATATTGAATTATTCCAACATTGTTGGCATGGTGCCATCAACGTATCTGCATGCTGTTTTTATTGCCACTGTGGTCCCATATATGTATGTGTTCTGTTTGCTATGCAACTGTTCTGTATCTGGTATCTGGGTTAATGGGAATATCTATGCATGCTGTATTACCTAACCCTGGAATGTATTGACTATTACTAACCCATATATGATGTTGAAATCTACATACTATAGCACGCTTGGGAAGGCTGATCCCAGTGGACCCACCTGTCCCACCTCAGCTGGCTGAGGCACTGGGCACCAGCATGTCTGGGGCCCAACCCCACACCTCCCTGTCCATTGGTCCTGCACCACCTTCGGGTGGAACCGCCTCAGGGGATGGGCCCCCCCCCCTCCGGGAGTGGGTGCGGACAGGCACCTGTCACCCATCACCAGGTCGGGGCCGTGGTGTGTACAGTGATCAAAGAGCAGTTTGGTGATCTTCTACACCAGCTTGAGGGCCGCATGCCACAATTAGAGAGTCAGCCTGGCTCTGCGGCTCAGCCCCCAGCACATCCACCTTCGGGGCTGTGAAGGTGCAGTGGTGACTGCCCATGGGTGGGGACCTCATTCCCACTGCTACCACTAGGGGGCTTGTGGGCTTCCGATATCCCAACACCCCTCCCCATCAAGGTGTTTACCCCACAAATGTGTCATATACTGCCCCTGTATGTGTCTTGTCTGTTAACCTATCCAACTTACCTCCCCAAATATACCTACTTCCCCTCCCTAACTTCCCACTCTCACCTGAAAAAAAAAAGGGCAATCTGTTCCCCCCAAAGAATCTTGCCCCATACATAGCTGTCCATTTCACACACATGTCCACTAGACACATAATCTGGTCTAATTGGCATCACAATGGATTTATGTTGTCCTCACCCCTCTCCTAGGGGTTTTCATAAACTCAAATGCCATGGAACAACTAGTCACCATCCCGACAAGAGGAGAAAACATACTTGATCTCATCATCACGAACATGGGAGCACAATGTTCAACACCAGAAGTATAACCCTCACTGGTGAGATCAGATCACAAACTAATCTCGCTGGAGGTCCTCATCCCACCCCCACCTGAAATAAAAAAGACCACAGTAAAGAACTTCTCGAAAGCCGACTTCACACTTCTAAAGACTAGTGTGGTCTCCTTTAAGGCCCCCGAGCCGGCGGAAAACAGTACTCAAGCCACTGAATCACTTACAAATGCCTTCTACCAGCACCTGCAGGACTGCAAGGATAAGGCAATCCCAAGCAAAACAAAGACTCTTTGTACCAAAGGCAAGCGTCCAGTCTGGTGGACCCCAGCCATAAACAAACTCTACAACAAAAGGAGGAAGCTACTACAACATAGAGCAAAATCCTTAAAAGGTAAGACACACTTGATCACTATAAGTAAAAAACTAAGAGCTCTCATAAAATCATCCAAAGCAAATTTTGAGAGAAAAATAGCTAAAGACTCAAAAGACAATCATAAGGCCTTCTTTAGCTATGTTAGAAACCTGGGAGGAAACTCCCAGATATGCTCAGAACTAGTTCAAAATGATGTGAAGATTACTGATCCTACAGACATTGCCAACATACTGGCTGACAGGTTCAGTGCAAACTTCTCCCCTCCCCCAAAAGGAGAGATATCTATACCAGCGATTGCAGCCCCCAAACATCTCCAACGCCCAAGTGAGAACTGCTCTCTCCAAAGCAAAAACACAGCATCCATGGGACCTGATGGTGTCCCCGGCTGTGTGCTCCACGAACTCAACGAGGAATTAAACCC